>NC_058414.1:43791159-43926355 GCF_002201575.2 Neomonachus schauinslandi | reverse complement strand
AAATAAATAAAATCTTAAAAAAAAAAAAAAAAAAAAAAAGAAGTCATACTTTTCAGTTTCCTAAGTTTGCAACATTAGTCTTTTTAAGTAAGAAGGTAAAAAAAAAAAAGTATGAAGATAAAAAGAAGAATTTGTTGTCCTTAAAAATTGCTTGTAATAAAGCCTCTGGAGTCACTCCAGTACCAGGAGTAGCTCATTATATGCAAGGGAATACTAAAATGTAATCCCCGAAAAGAGCTTTATAAAAAATAAAAAGTAACCTATATGTATATATCTGTCGACCAGAGTATGGGTAAAAATGTTCCAAGAGAGACTATGGACTCCGAAAAACAAACTGAAGGTTCTAGAGGGGAGGGTGGTGGGGGGATGGGTTAGCCCGGTGATGGGTATTAAGGAGGGCACGTATTGCATGGAGCACTGGGTGTTATATGCAAACAATGAATCATGGAACACTACATCAAAAACTAATGATGCAATGTATGGTGACTAACGTAACATAATAAAACTAAATTTAAAAAAATGTTCTCAAGACTCCAAGAATGAAATGTTTCTAGATATGTAATGGAAACAGCATAGATGTCAAAAGGTTCTTACTTTCACTTCATTTTTATTTTTCCATTTTGTGTGGATCATCTCCACCATCTCATATTATTGGCTAAAACTATGTTTCAGTTGTTGAGGTGTGCAGTTAACAATGTAACATTGTCATAAAAAAAGCTTGGAATATATTATTTCTAATGGTAACTACCTACTGGATATGTGAACCACTAGACCTAAGATGATAGTTGTAGGCATCTCTGAGCTACTCTTTCTTTTCTCATTGTTTTAATAAAACAAGGAAAAGTCTATCACATCTGTAATTGACCCTTCCATTTTGGCTTGAAGAGCTCAAATAAATTGCTTCTAAGCCTGAGGAATTTAAGAATCCCCCAAGGCTTTGAATTTAGCAGTAACTTCATAGAACCTTAGCACCATGTTGTTATATCCAGAAAGTTTCTCTACATTTCAGACGATTGTAGATGTGAATATAAAAAAGTGTTGGCTAGAATTTGTTGTCATGTTATATGTCTTTTTTATTATGGTGAAATATACATAATGTAAAATTGGCCATTTTACCACTTTCAAGTGAATAGTTCTGTGGCACTAAGTACAGTCACATTATTGTGCAACCATCCTGTTATCCGTCTCCAGAACATTTTTATCATCCCTAACTGAAACTCTCTACCCATCAAACAGTGATTCCTCCTTCCCAGCCCCCCTCAACCTCTGGTAGCCTGCTGCCTTTTGTTTCTATCAAAGTGGCTATTCTAAGTACCTCATATAAGTGGATCATACCAATATTTGTCCTTTTGTGTCAGGCATATTTTCCATAGCATAAATTTTCTTTCTTTCTTTCTTTCTTTTTTTTTTAAGATTTTATTTATTTATTTGTCAGAGAGAGTGAGAGAGAGCACAAGCAGGGGGAGGGGCAGAGGGAGAGGGAGAGGCAGGCTCCCCACTGAGATCATGACCTGAGCTGAAGGCAGACACTTAACTGACTGAGCCACTCAGGCATCCCATTACAATAAGTTTTCAAGGCTCATCCACGTTGTAGTCTGTATCAGAATTTCATTTTCTCTTAAGGCTGAGTAATAGTATGTGTATACCACGTTTTGTTTATCCATCTACCCATTGATGGATATTTGGGTTGTTTCTACCTTTTGTAGTGCTTTCTTATTTGAATACATATCTATCTTGCTTATCACATCACCTAGCATGTTGTATGCCCATATGAAGTATCTGTTGAATGAATAAATGAATGTGACAAAAATTCAGATATTTTCCACCTTGAGCAATTTAGTCCTGAAAGTATATTGTTCGTAGAAAAATAGATGCCTTTGGTTTGGCATTTTTAGAAGGAAAACAGAACAAAACCCTTTCCCATTTGCTAGGCGTGGGATGCCACTGTGTGCCATTTCAGATCCTCTTGGTTCCACCTCCACTCACGGTCTCTCCTGTGATTTCCTGTTTTGCACATGTTTAACCAGATTCACACAGATGCAGACTTAGCTCTGGCTGAGCAGCCTACTTTCCCAGAGCTGTTCTGATAATGTAGCGCAAGATGCCTGCAGAAACCCTCTCCATGGTTGTTCATGTGCAACTTGAAATTGTGAGGAAGTTAATGTTAATGATCATGGGGCATTCGTGATGGATGGGAAGAGGGGCAAGTGGATAAATCCTTTGCTTTCTCATCTGCTAGGTTGGCATACTGTAGTTGACTACCGAGAGTTACTAAGACTCTGACTTTTTGATAGATTGAGGTGAATTGTAGATGGCGAAGCATTTTCTGTTAGGCTCTAGCAAAATGTCCTTGGAGGAATTTCAGAAATGAGTGCCACATCAAACATTCACAAGATGTGGGAGAGGTGGTTTCATTCCACATTCCTGTCCAGTTGCCCTACATGGCCCCTTACAAAAAGGAACACAAAACCAGATGAGTCTTGAAAGCTGACGGCAAGCTGCTGTACACTTAACCAAGTGTTAGGCCCAATTGCAGCTGTTATGAAAGATGTGGTATCTAAACCAGGACAGATCAACACCGGCTTTGGCATTTGGTCTGGAGATACTGTCTAGCAAAGGCATTTTTTCCCTCAAATTCCACTAGTGAAAGGAACTAAAAGCTGTTTGTTTTTACTTGAGAATGCACAGCAGATGCATTCACTCCCTCATTCCAAGCCTAATTAACACTTCTGCCTTTTGTCAAAATATAGTTGGCAGGGACCTTGATGGTCTTGACATTCCTCAGAATCTCACACTGGTCCACTGCATCCATGATATGGTTGAGGGTGAATAGAAAGCAGCAAGTATTAGAGATTCCCTAATGAGAAAGACCAGGTGGCACCCTCAGTACACTGACTAGAAATCTTAGATCACCCAATTCATTAGATATATCTTCTATTTTACACATTACTCTAGGTGACAGTTTTGCTGATTTTTCTGCCATGATGTAACAAGAACTCCCCTCAGTTTCCTTTAACACTCTCCTCACTTCTTTCTAAGCCCTTCCTGGTAATCACCATAAGCCACCTTTTAACTGCCTTTGCAATGAACCTCTGGCTTTTACTAACACTTCCCTTAGTGTCCTTCCAGCTTCTGCCCTGTGCTGCTCCAGTATGCACCTCCCATATTTTAGATTTTTGCTGTGGCAACATACCTCTTCCAGGTTCCATAGTCTGTGTTATGTAACTATTGCTACATAACAAATTGCTTGAAAATGTAGATTATAACCAATAAACATTTATTGTCTCACAGTGGCTGTGTGCCAGAAATTTGGAAGCAGCTTAGCTGGGTAGTTCTGACTCCAGCTCTTTCATGAGGCTATGGTTAAGACATTGGCCAGGCCTACAGTCATCTGGCAGCTTGACAGGTGCTGATGGATCTGATTCTAAGGGGTTCATGGGTTCACATCACATGGCTGTTGGCAGGACGTCTCAGTTCCTTTATAAAAGGCTGCTCGACTGTCCTCATGGTATCATAGCTGAGTTTTCCCAGGATTAGCCAAAAGAAGGCAAGTCAGAGGCCCTAATATCTTGTTTGACCTAGACTTGTACATCACCTACCAGTATTTCTGCAGTATGCTAGTGGTTCCAGAAGTCAGCTCTAGGCAGTGTTAGAGGGAACTGTAGAAGGCATGAATACCAAGGAGCAGGGATCACTGGGGCTATCTTTGGAGGCTGGCTCCCACAGTCTCTTTGCATTCTAAAAGCAGCATATATCTTACTTGGGAATACCACCACAGTCTATTTAATGGTGGAAGGATAGCCAGTTTTGACTGGATCTTACAGTAGAGACTGCTGTACGGCAGGTCCAGGCTGTGGTAGCTGCTAAGCTCAGCTTAGCATAATGGCCCAGAAGATCTGATGTTTTTAAACCGATTTCTGATAGAATGACCATGTGCAATCTCTGGCTAGCTCTAATTGAAGAACTGCAGCGTAGATACCTAAGGTTTGGGAGCAAGACGGTGCTTTCTACAGAGAGCTACCTTCTGGAGGAAAAAAAGAAAAAAAAAGGTATATCACACATACACACCCAGATCCTGGCTTACTCTTGTGTCCTAGTAGATGTTGTGTGTTGGACACCAGTTGACTCTGACTGAAGTTGTCTTTTCTGAGCTATTACAAAACTCATCAAATAAACTGCTTGGGTGCACATAGTAAAAATCCCATGCACAACAGAAATGGGGTATTTGGGATCAGGCCCATACGAATCCAGAAGATGGAGTAAATTATATAAACATGTTGCCTACGCTTCCCCTGCAGCCACCTCTTTTATATGGAGGTCTCTGTGGAATCACTTCTAAAATAAACTACTTGCCTGCAAGCTTTTGTTTCAAGTTCTAGTTTAGGGATAATCTAAGACAAGACAGCAGGCTTTTAAATTTGATTGGCTATATGAAGACTTCCTTTACTATTTATATCAGAGTTCTCTGAGATGAAGTAAGAATTATAAATGATGCGATCCCATATCTCCAAAAGCCTTATTGACTTAGCTCCCTTAGAGCTATTCAGCTCAGACTGTTGAATATGCACATTCTTTAAAGGTAGCTGATTTTGAGACAATTGTAACCAAACATCTGTAGTTGGATATGCTTAGAAGGTTGTGTGTATTTCACATTTTTGAGGGTATCATTTTATAACTCTGCTCTCCATGCTTTGATATCATTGATAAGGCAGAACATATTTCTTTTTCTTTTCTTTTTTTTTGGGGGGGGGTGCGGGGAGAAGAACCTGTTTCACACAATGAAAGCATTTACTCTGAGTAAATTTGGTGTTGCTACCTTAAATCCATTCTGCTAAAGCAAGGTATGAAAGACTACATTAATGACTTGGCATGTCTTGGCTGTTGAGTTTACGTATTTGTTTATGATTAACAATTTCTATCCCTATTTTGTAAATATTTTGTTGCCAATTACATGTGTAATGGAATGTAACACAAATCTCAAGTTTGCTTTTGTTATTTTGGGGAAGTGGGGTAGTGGAGTTAAATATCGTTGTGGAGAGTGGCGGTGCAACGGATCAAATCTTTTTAATTTTGATCTATAGTAACACTATTAGTGTAACATCTTGTTGTGTTGCAGTGGAAGCTCTAACAAATTTTAAAGGCTTGGAAGGGAAATATTGACTTTGCAGTTTATCATCCTCAAGAATACTTTTCTCTAAGAAATTAGCTTGGGCATCCCAATATTTTAATGGGATATTATTCAAAAATTAATATCCCATTAAATATATAATGCCATGTTTATAATAATATAATATAATGCCATATTCTCATTAATTTTCTCATAAAATATATTAATAATATAATAATATAATGCCATATTCTCATTATGGCAACATGAATTCCCTATCTGGATTGTTCACATTTAGCTAATACAACTTTTCTTTTGGGGGATGTTTAGCTATCCTATAAAACAATAGAAATATTTGGGACATTTATGGCTTTATATTTTTCTCTAGTCTTAAGAGATTGAGCCTACCATATAGTACAACAATCTATTCATATCTAACACGATGTGAAAATCAAGAGATCATATATGTGCAAGTACACTGTATACTGTACAAATAAACTATAGCAATAAAATAAAATATGACAATAAAATGAAGGGTAGCAATAAAATCTAGGGATGCAGGTTTAAGCAGTTCTCATTTCCATGTTTTGATGGTATTATCTTAAAATAATAGTTTTGTGTATTCTTGGTAAAATTAACTACGGAGAAAATAAAATGTTCAGTAGTTTGCCTTTAAACATACTCAAGATAAATTCCTAATGAGTTTTAATATACATGTTTTAAATGAACCTATAAAGAGAATGCAACTTTTGTAAAATGAATAACGTCTCTATCTCTATACTTGAAGATACTTCTCAGCCTAAAAACAATGGAAGAAACATAAGATTGTGTTAGTGAAAAGCTTGCAAACTAAAAACGTAAAAAACATCATAAACAAAAAATATGAAAGAAAAATACATTTTTAAAGGTCATAGAAAATGTTAATATCATCAACAAAATATATCAAGGTAAAAAGAAAAGTCCACAATACTGTTGTAAAATAAACTAATTGAACAAATCACGGAAGAGGAAATAATTATGTTTAAGGTCATATGTAATAAGAATTCAATTCAAACAACAATGGATTTGTATCTATCAAAGTAACAAAAAAAATAGATAGTAACAGTGCTGATAGGGTGTCATGATGGGATTTAGATTTCCACAAGTTTCTCTGAAAAATCAGTTGGGCAACATGTATTTAAAAACCTTAAAATTCTCAGTACCTTTTGACCCAGTTATTCACTTGAATGGAGTCTAGCCTAAAGAAATCATCATTGATGCATGCAGACTTTAAAATATTAAGTCACATAAAAATGAGAGTCTTTTTGTGCGTGAGGAAAAAAGCATTTCACAACTTTATCACAAATACTCCTCGTATTGTTGATAACTTAGTCTGTGTTTCACATAGAGTTACAAGACGATGAAAGTTAATGACGTGGTTTATACTGTATTTTACAAATGAAGGAAACCAGGATCCAAAGAGGCTAAGTAATTTTCTTGAGAGAGATCAAACATGATAGGGGCTGAATATAGATTACTATATTTGGCAACTGTAAAATCAGCTATCCTATCACTGATTCCTCATTCATTGTCTCATCAGATTTAAAGAGCTTATTCTAATTTTGTACATTTAATTTTAAATTCTTATATAATTTCTTATTAAAATTTAATTACTTATTGAAGATGAAAGCTCAGCTTGACTTCACAGTGATCTCTTCTTATCCACCAAACTGATTTGTCGTTTGAGAGTTATATTTTAAATTAAAATTAAATCAAATTAAATTAAAACTCAAGTCAAAGAAGCTATGAGTTCTCCTTTTGTTTTTCTTTAAAAAGGAAATTTTCATCTATTTTAGGTCAGTAAATTGTTAAAAATTAAACTGTTTTTGTGCTCATAAATCTATACAAAGGGGTCTTCTAGACAGAACGCGTATTTATAATTAAATCAAGTAGTATGATATTGAATGGCACAGTATGCCAGGGATTTGGATTACCAATCTATGAAACTATTTCAAAACATTTAAGTCCATGTGTTTACTTCTATCCACAGTAAAAATTCTTTGAAATGACCAAATGAGTACAAAATAAGCAAAATTGTGTTTCAGTGCTGAAAAAGGGAAAGGATATCATCAATTCTCCAAAAGCTGTCAGGTCTTTCTGGATACCACAGGACTGGGAGGATTGGATTTAAAGGACACTACCTTTATAGTCAAAAGAGTCAAAGGATGGAACCTCTGAGGAAATAAGTACATAAGATTCCTCCAGTAGAAGTCCAAATGCAGAGAAACAGTAGTCGGTATCTATAGACTTCCCTGTATCAGGGGAAAAAAAATATACTCATTAATTGCTGGTGGGAGGGTAAATGGATACATTTTGGTAGGCCCTTCTGCAATACTAGATGTATCAAAAACCTGAAAATTTGCAAAACTTCTGACTGAATTACCAGACTGGTGTACAACAATAAATTTTCACTGTAGCATTCTTTATAGTGTTTGAAACAATTGGAAAAAAGACCTAAATTTCCACAAATAGAATATGTTAGATAAATCACACTGAACTGATACAACATACTGTGCAACCATAGTATAGATGTGTAAATATGAGGAGCAAACAAGATTAAGTAACTAGTAGGTTCAGTCTCTGTGTGTGTGGGGGGGGGGGTGTGTGTGTATCTGAGGCCTCCGTCACATCTATTGAAATGGAATTTGTTTTATAACATATTGTGAAGTAAAAATGCAGAATATAAAACAACTTATAGCAAGATCCCAATTTATTTAAATATATTTTAATTGCCTAATAAGATGGCAACAAATATATGACTAGTTGCCTCTACTTCATGGAATTTATGAGGAATTATCTTTCCCATTAGCAGTAATTTCTAAGTTTTTCTATACTGATTTGCTTGAGTAAAAATAAATAGAATTTTTAAAAATTCTGTGAATTGCGAATTTTAAAATAGTTTGTTGCACAGCATTCATGACATTGAATCCAGTATGTTACTAAGCTGTGTGTGCATTTCTTGATCTTGGTAAACTAGGACATGCTGTTCCATAACCAGATCCAGGAGGGAAAATGCACTATCTCATTTGAAGGATGCAAACATATTTAGTCAAACAAGAAACTGGCTCATTTGAGAGTTTTATAGCAAACAAGGGCAGAAAGTAGTTTGCATAATTTTCTCATGCTCCTTTTATAGTGTTTATCTTTTATAAGGCTCTTTGGAACAGTTACTCGTCCACCTGTCAATAATGTGTCCTTTTATAGACTCAACCTTTTATTGCTCTCATGCCCTTGATATATAGTAGTCTTAGAAGTAGTATTGAATATGGTGGGCAAAATACTAATTTTAAATTTAAAAGGCCATCTTTTATAGACTAAAATAGAGAGTTTTGAATGACATGAAGAGAATAAACATATTATAAAATCCTGTTTAGGGACACCTGGGTGGCTCAGTGGGTTAAGCGTCCGACTCTTGATTTTGGCTCAGGCCATGATCTGAGGGTCCTGAGGTTGAGCCCCACTTCCAGTCCGCCCTCAGTGAGGAGTCTGCTTCTCTCCCTCTACCCCTCCCCCTGCTTATGGGGAATACTCTCTTTCTCTCTCTAAAATAAAACTCTTTTTTAAAAAAGATTTTATTTATTTGAGAGAGAGAGAGTGGGAGAGAGAGAGAGAGCACAAGAGGGGGGAGCGTCAGAGGGAGAAACAAGCCTCCCGCTGAGCGGGAAGCCTGATGTGGGACTCCATCCTGGGATCCCAGGATCATGATCTGAGCCAAAGGCAGACGCTTAACCAACTGAGCCACCCAGGTGCCCTATGATTTTATTTTACTTTACTTTTTAGAAACATTTATTTATTCAAGGGGCGCTGGGTGGCTCAGTTGGTTAAGCGTCTGCCTTTGGCTCGGGTCATGATCTGGGGTTCCGGGATGGAGTCCCGCCTTGGCTCCCTGCTCAGCTGGGAGCCTGCTTCTCCCTCTGCCTGCCACTCCCCCTGCTTGTGCTCTCTCACTCTCTCTGTCAAATAAATAAATAAAATCTTTAAAAATAGAATAGAATAGAATCTATTTAGCAGGAATAAAAATAAATTCATCGTTTTATCAACATTTTTGTTAACAATTATATTTAAATCACTATCCTATGAAAAACTAAGCCAACTAGCATTCATTTAAATTTGTTTTTATGGAACATAATTCTGCATCAATTCCAAGTGAGAATATTTGTGTTGTGAGTCTATCAATTACATAAATATTTTGGGCATGCAAACAGTTGCTTTAACTTCTTTTTAGTGGAATAAGATATCTAGTATTTCTCAATTAACATAAAATTTGTCAAGCTGTGTTCTACATATATTTATTGACCTGCATCCTAGAAGTGTTTTGCATGATACTGAATGAACACAATCCTACAAATCTGTATGCAGGAATACATTTCCATTCATAAAGGGATATTATCCAAGACCTTAAGTAGAAAGCTGCCCACCCTTTGTTTTGTGCAATTAGATTCCAAGTTCCCTTTATATAATCATGAGCAAGAATAATAAATGAAGTAAGAGAAATTCTGTTCTTGTTAAAAAGCAAACATCCTTACACACACACACACACACACACACACACACCACTTTTCCAATACCACCACTTCCCATTCCTACTAATATGAGATGTGGGGCTAAAATTTAACATTCATGCAGAGACATAGGAGTTAAATATCACATTTTCATATTGTACTTGGGAGAGGACTTCATATTTTGCTTGATAGAGTTTGCAAATTGTGCTTTCACATTGCACTTTGAAACATTTGTTTTCTCTGAAACATGGTAGCTAATTGGGCTAACAATTCTTAGCTGTCAAGAGCAGTTTTAGATGTGGTCCCTTTCTGTTCAATGTGTGATGATTTTAAGACTGCTTAGAGGACAGAAGTAGACAGCCCTTCATCAGGTGTACAATGGTAAAGATCTGCTTTTTTCTTAAGAGGTCTGTTAATTGGATATGCATGCAATACCCAAGGTGCAGTGAAAAGATAAGACAGCAGTTAAAGTCTGCAAAGTGAATGAGTTTTTTTAGGTTCAATTGTGATTATTTTGCCACCTCTACTTTCACTGGTGCCTTCATGCATTTTATTTTACCTTACCTAGTGAGTATTTTTGTCGATCTCCATGGAATTTTCTTGAGATGTCTTATCTTCTGGTTCTCAATGTAAATATACTTGGAATAAAATAAACCCAATGGTGTTATCTATGAAGAGCTGGTTAATAGGAATCTATGGTAATATTTTTGAAATGGAATGGAATTGTATTTGTACTTAGAGTGTATGTTTTTACTAGTTATCTAAACTTCAGAAATGCATGCTTATTGTCATTGTATATGAAATACTATAGAAATTTTCTTGAGCTCAATTTCTTTCTTTCTACTGGCATTGACATCAATCATACAATGTTTTGAATATTAAGATCTGCAAACTAAATTCTCTCTTTTCTGAGCAAAACAGTTGAGGAAGTTCATTCAAAAACCAGCCATGAAAATTAAGACATAATCAAACCAAATGTTGCAGAAGACAGGCAAAGTTCCGTACATTAGGGGCCATAAAGTCAGTCTAATATGATAGGCAAACAATTATTCAATCAGTTAATTGAAATTGTGATAAACATAATATGAGAAACATATGCCATGTTCTGAGAATGTATAAAATGGGAACTCTCCCTAATTTGGTGTCAGCAAACCGTGAGTTATTTTCAAAGAAACCATCACACACTTTTATTTTTGAATAAACTTAGTTGTAAGCCTGGAGTTATAGCTAAAACTTGGTTTATAAGAGTTTAATATCTTTATCACTTCTTTTCTAGGATAATTTTCAAACTTAATAGTTATCTAGTGTTAAGTTCTTCATAGTCTTAGGGGTTGGTTTTGGTATGTGTATTTTCCTTACTCAGCAATAACAGGCAGACTTGAAATCATTTCACACTTTGTATCTAAGATTTCTGTAATAAAATATTAATTTTCATCAATTAGTTAAAACACACCCATTAATAATATTACCTAAATCTATGTTAAATGTCCAATTAAATATTTTTAAGTGCCAAATTTATAACTGCTGTAATTTTTTGTTGTTTTTAGTTTGAAGATAAAAGCCTAGCTTCATGTATCATTGATATTAGCCACTCTGACAGGTGTGAGGTAATATCTCATTATAGTTTTGATTTGTATTTCCCTGATGCTGAGTGATATTGAGCATCTTTTCATGTATCTGTTGGCTATCTGGATGTCTTCTTTGGAGAAATGTCTGTTCATGTCTTCCCATTTTTTAATTGGATTATTCATTTTTTGGATGTTGAGTTTTATAAGTTCTTTATATATTTTGGATATTAACCCTTTATCAGATATGTCATTTGCATAGATCTTCTCCCATTCCATAGGTTGCCTTTTACTTTTGGTGATAGTTTACTTCACTGTGCAGAAGCTTTTTATCTTGATGAGGCCCCAGTAGTTTATTTTTGGTTTTGTTTCCCTTGCCTCAGGAGACATAGCTAGTAAGAAGTTGCTATAGCCAATGTCAAAGAGATTACTCCCTGTGTTCTCCTCTAGGACTTTTATGGTTTCAAGTCTCACATTTAGGTCTTAATCCATTTTGAATTTATTTTTGTGTATGGTGTAAGAAAGTGGTCCAGTTTCATTCTTTTTGCATGTTGCTGTCCAGTTTTCCCAACACTATTTGTTGAAGAGACTGTGCCCCCCCCCTTGGATATTCTTTTCTGCTTTGTCGAAGATTAATTGACCATATAGTTGTGGGTTCATTTCTGAGTGTTCTATTCTGTTCCATTGATCTATGTGTCTGTTTTTGTGCCAGTACCATATTGTTTTTATCGCTACAGCTGTGCAGTATAACTTGAAGTCTGGAACTGTGATGCCTCCCTTAATTTCTCTTCCTGCTGCTTCATTACTGATGTATAGAAATGCAACGGATTTCTGTACTTTGATTTTGTATCCTGCAACTCTACTGAATTCGTGTATCAGCTCTAGCAGTTTTTTGGTGGAGTCTTACAAGTTTTCTATATAAAGCATCATGTCATCTGCAAAGAGTGAAAGTTTGACTTCTTCTTTGACAATTTGGATGCCTTTTGTTTCCTTTGTTTTCTGATTGCTGTGGCTAAGACTTCCAGAGCTATGTTAAATAGCGGTGGTGTGAGTGGATGTCCTTGTCTTGTTCCTGACTGTAGAGGAAAAGCTCTCAGTCTTTCCCCACTGAGGATGATATTAGCTGTGGGCATTTCCTATATGGCCTTTGTTATGTGAGGTATTCCCTCTAACCCTACTTCAAGGATGTGGAGAAAGGGGAACCCTCTTGCACTGTTGTTAGGAATGCAAACTGTTGCAGCCACTCTGGAGAACAATGTGGAGGTTCCTCAAAAACTTAAAAATAGAACTACCCTACAAAGAGGCAATTGCACTACTAGGTATTTATTCAAGAATACAAAAATACTAATTTGAAGAGATACATGAACCGCGATGTTTATAGCACCATTGTCTACAGTAGCCAAATTATGCAAAGAGCCCAAATGGCCATTGCCTGACGAATGGATAAAGATGTGGTTATATATACAATGTAATATTATTTATCCATAAAAAAAGAATAAAATCTTGCCATTTGCAACAACATGGATGGAGCTAGAGAATATTGTGTGAAGTGAAGTAAGTCAGAGAAAGACAAATACCATATGATTTCACTCATGTGGAATTAAGAAAAAAAACAAATGAGCATAGGGAAAGGAGAGAGAGAGAGAGAGAGAGAGAGAGGCAAACCAAGAAACAGATTCTTAACTCTGGAGAACAAACTGATGTTCACCAGAGGGAAAGTGGGTGGGGGGTGATAGGGATTAAGGAGTGTACTTGTGCTGATCACCGAGTGTTATATGTAAGTATTGAAGCACTAAATTGCACTTCTGAAACTAATATTACGCTGTATGTTAACTAACTGAAATTTAAATAAAAACTTTTTAAAAAAAGCCTACTTTCTTAATAGTCCTAATCTGATTCATTAGTATAATCTCATAATTAATATCAAAGATTGGAAAACAATAAAATATCATGGAGTTCTCCTGAATTGCACTTGGGATTTAGACTCTGAGTTATTTCAAGACACTTATATTTTGAAATTTAGACCTAATGGCATTTAACTTGCTACTAACTTGGTCCAACATAAATGTACCTTTATATTCTGTGCTTAGAGTGGGAAATAAAGATTACGGTTTCATTTAAACATAGTAGGGAGGAGGAAAAAATACCAAAGATATGTGGAATTAATTCTAAAATGTTATACATATTGTATTCCCTTATTGAGAAGTATCCTAGTATTCCAAAACTGAATATTTAGAAAATCTCTAAGACCATCAACACATTTATGAATATGTATTTTCCTTCCTATTTTCTTTAGTTTTCCTTTAAAACTAAAATGAAAATACAATCAGATATTGCATGTTGACAGGTATAACAAACTCACTGACTTACTTAGCTCATAAAGTTTTGACATCAGCACTATTTCCCTAAATGTATTTTAAACCCTTATAATTCTTTACATGTGAACTTCATAAAGTAATGATATGGATATGCCAAATATCCAATTCTTATTTTTGTGCAATAATGATTAGTTAATAGATTGACTGAAAATAGTATCCTATTTACAACTCCATTATTCCATTTGTAATAAAGTTGGCATCCTCGAATTGTAAACATGTTTCTAGTAAAAATTAAATGTTTACACATGATGAACACAGTCTTCTTGTTTTACTCTTTCTAGATTAATCATTTTGCATAGGAACATCTAAGTCTCAATCTCTAAACTATAGGATAAATCATAAAATTAAAAGAATAAGAATCTGAAATCCAGGATAGTTTTGTTATTCATTCAAGATGTGAACTTGGCCAATCACTTCCTCTTCTTGTCACCTGTTTTCCTCATCTAAAGAGTGAATCTGTTTCATTTCATGGTTTTCACTTTTCAGCAGTAGAAGCCTCTTGTCAGACAATATCTTATGCATAATTTCAGCATGTATATTAAAAATAATAATAATGGAGCTTCTCTTATAGAAACAGGAATGATGGAGAAGGGCAGTGGAGTAGGGTTGGGGATTTTAGAGCCCAATCCTATATACTGAGTAGTCCTCGCCTTCCAATACAACCTGTTGAAGATGGCTCTACATCAAATAATTCCTTGAGTTCCATGGACCATATTTTGAAAATCATGTAATTATATATGATCATTACATTTCTTTAAAATTCCAAAATAATGTAATTCTCAATTTCATAAATTGAGATGTCTTTCAAAGCGCTGAAAATCCTGTTGTACTTTTAAAAAAAAGAAATGTACAAATAAGTAGGTTTCAATTTATGCTAAGAAGGATTCTAAGGTAAAAAGCTCACACGTCATACTAAAGCCACTGACTTAAGTATTCCATAGAACATTGCTATAATCCCAAATAGTTTCTATTTTAGGAAATAAATAAATTGATAAAACTCCAAAGAACCCTTCAACATTCAGAAAAATCACAGAAGTCCTTTAGTTAAATGTTAATTCTCTTGCCCATCTTTATTCTTCACTGGGGAGATGAGAAAAAAAATTAATATAGGGGTTAAATTTAAAGGCAGAATGTGCTTGGGGCACCTGCGTGGCTCAGTACGTTAAGCATCTGCCTTCAGCTCAGGTCATGATCCCAGGGTCCTGGGATTAAGTCCAGCATTGGACTCCCTGCTCAGCCAGAAGCTTGCTTCTCCCTCTCCCTCTGCTGCTCCCCCTGCTTGTGCTCGCGCGTTCTCTCTCTCTGTGTCAAATAAATAAATAAATAAACAAACAAACAAACAATCTTAAAAAAAAAATAAAGGCAGAATGTGCTCAAAAGCTTTTTTTCCCTTCCTAACTTTGGTTACCAGTGAGTGAACACTTCCATCAGTACACACATACACACCCACTAGACTCTTGCAGCCATAGTAGGTAGAGCATTAGAAAATGAGGTAGAAAAGAACACGTTCTCCAGAATCTTAAATTGCTCAGAAGAAGAAAAGCCTGTAGGAGATGGAGTTCTTCACCAGGGACCACTTCGTTAGCCTGCTACTGACATGGATTCGATGGTTACGAGGCAGGGGTGATGTGTTTTCACTGTTGCTAATTTCTGATGTCCTTTCTGAGCAAGGGTTCTCTATCTAAAATTAAGAAAATGAAAAAAAGCAAACTTTTAATCCCAAAAGGACCCAAAGTGAACTTGTCCCAGCAGTTACCTTATATAGACCCTCTGACACACTTATCCTTTTGCAAAAATACCGAGTACAGATCATTACTTTCCGACACTCATGTGCAGAGACCTACTTTATAACACTTCAGGGAAGTTAATGTACTAGATCTTGAAATGCCTTTCTGGAAAGTGAAGTAACTTATGGTTTTCTTCTAGTGGCACTGTTAACTCTTGTATCATTTTCAGGTCCATGGGGCCGATGCATGGGAGATGAATGTGGGCCAGGAGGCATTCAGACCCGGGCTGTGTGGTGTGCTCATGTGGAAGGCTGGACGACATTACATACAAACTGTAAGCCGGCCGAGAGACCCAGTAACCAGCAGATCTGTTTCAAAGTGTGTGACTGGCACAAAGAGTTGTATGACTGGAGCCTGGGACCTTGGAATCAGTGTCAGCCTGTGATTTCAAAAAGCCTGGAGAAACCCCTTGAGTGCATTAAGGGGGAGGAAGGCATTCAGGTGAGAGAGATAACATGCATCCAGAAAGAGAAGGACATTCCTGCAGAGGATATCATTTGTGAGTACTTCGAGCCCAAACCTCTCCTGGAACAGGCCTGCCTCATCCCCTGCCAGCAAGACTGCATTGTGTCTGAGTTTTCTGCCTGGTCCGAATGCTCCAAGACGTGTGGCAGCGGGCTCCAGCACCGGACGCGTCACGTGGTAGCACCCCCCCAGTTTGGAGGTTCCGGCTGCCCAAACTTGACGGAGTTTCAGGTGTGCCAGTCCAGCCCCTGTGAAGATGAAGAGAGCATGTACAGCTTGCACGTGGGTCCCTGGAGCTCGTGCTCGATGCCCCATTCGAGACAAGTAAGACAAGCAAGGAGACGTGGGAAGAATAAAGAACGGGAAAAGGACCGAGGAAAAGGATTGAAGGATCCAGAAGCCCGGGAACTTATTAAGAAAAAGAGAAACAGAAACAGACAGAACCGACAAGAGAATAAATATTGGGACATCCAGATTGGATATCAGACCAGAGAGGTTATGTGTACTAACAAGACGGGGAAGGCTGCTGATTTGAGGTAACATTTTATAACCATTAACTGGGGGTGGCTCTCTGTCAAGGCCATGGGCTAGAAAGTACTTAAGGCTCTGCTGTACTAAGTCCCAAGATTCACATGTGCACAACCTAGAATGAGCTACCCCCAAGTATAACATGTTCTGTTTTAAGGCACTTAAGCTTTTGTGGGTTTCCTGACATTATCTCTGTTTTGCTCATGTTTAGGCACTCTACTCCTAGAGTTCATTTAAATGTTCCTGTCAAAGATCTATCATGAGCTCTTCTCCATGAGGTATTACTACTTTTTTAGGTCGGTCGTGCTGTTTCCACCTACAATGGGGGAAAAAGAAAACTTACTTAGAAGGTACAGTTTGGGGGTTTTGAATTCAGATACTTATTTTAGTGAGAATAAAGCACACTTGTAATCTCTCCAAGTTTATAACATTTTCAGAATTACCCTATACAAAAAATTTAAACAACCACCCAGGGAGCTATACCTAAGAATAATTCACATTTTATAAAATGGAATAAATCTCCCTAGAGGGAAAAAGGGGAACCAGAAGAAACTAAGGTAAGTAGACATTATTTAATCATGAGTATCCTAGTTTAGAAAACATGTAATTAATTGGCTGCATGTTCTAGACAAATTATATGTCAAATGATCTCTGGGTAAATAATGACTATGTTATGAAAGGCTTTCTCATGTGTGATTTATTTGTTGTGAAAATATTCATTGAGGATTATTCATTGAGGATTATCTAAAGGATATGATGTTCTCTGGATATTCTAAATTTTGCTCTTGGATAAGCCAGACCATCTGGGAGTGTCTTATCTGGATCATTTGCATAATTGCTTTTTTGGTACTATTTATGCAGTTATGGTTTGGACTGAACTGAGTGAAATTATGGTAACATCACTCAGAATTTTATATCATCTTTATTGTAAAAATGACATTGAAAGTGTCATCTACTCCATCATGCAGTCTGTTCTCTTGATTAAAAACACATAAGATAAATTTCACTGAAGCCTCAACCCGTGTGCTCCTGGTGAGCAGCTGGGTTGCTTTCCTTATGGTCCTGGAAACCTTGTAATGGATCACCTGTTCCTGTTTGCTTTGGCTCCCGGGAGCATGAATAGGACTGTGGGGCAAGTGTGTTGCTCACCGACATACCCCACTGTCTTCATCTTTTTCTTACCATGATTTCCTTTCACTCATTCTTACCTAGTGATTTTGCCATCCATGGATTTTGAAAGCTGGTTGAAAGCCTTTTTTGTACAGGATATAGTTTAAAGAAATGAGTAAACAAATAAACAATTGATATATCTAGACAATAATTTTTCTCAGCATAGTGTTGCTCCGGTCGCCATTTTTAGGATATGTGCTAGTCCCTCCCCTCTTTGTACTTACACAGTTGTATTTTCTCTTGGCCACACAGTAATCTGCTTTTTCTTCATCTAGTGACATCAGTCCAACTCCTTTCTTGGTCTCATTAGTGGTTGCTTGATCTCCTGCCTTCATCTTCCAGGTTCCCTACAACTCCTTAAGAGTATGTGTATGTACGTGTGTTCACCTCTGATTCTGTATCATGTGAGTTTTCATTTCAATCCCTGTTTTACTCTTTTCTGACTATCCTTATTCAGCTGATTTCCTCATTTCTTTTCCTGAAATATTATAGTTATATTAGTTACTTGGCTCCCACCAAGTAATTAAATGAACCTCCAAGGCAACTTGAGTTGTATCCTGCTGTCACCAAGTTAACATGCTGTAGACATTTAATTTAATGTTGACCACTCAATTAAAAGTGTAATTAGGGTAGTACCTACCACTGCATAGAGCCATAGAGCCTAATATTCCCATTTGATTGTTTGAAATAAGCAAACACATTTAAAAATTTGTAGATCATTTGTCAAGTTCTTATATTCTATTAGAAATATCCTAATATAACTTATTAGGGTATAGGTTAAATTTAAATTGGTTATTAATATTTCTTGCATGTAAGAATTATACATAAGAATATATATGGATAAATACATATGATTAAGACAGTTAAAGTCTTAGTGAAGAAGAGGTAAGAATCAGGTACTTTGACCTAGGTTTTGCTCAAACGTTGCACCACATCAGTGAAGCTAGTGAAATAAAGAGTAAATAGTTAACACCAACAAAGCAGAGGGTCACAGAACACAGACTTGATGATCAAATTTAAGTCTTTCACCTTATATCAGATTCAGAAACAATTTTGTCATGTCAGAGGATAAAATAATCATTTAATAAGGCTAAAAACATCTGTTAGAGTGACAAAATTAATTTAACTAAATAAACCTAAGAATCTTAGGGAACCAGTTCATAGGAAAATAAATATAACTGTAGCAGAATTACTGCTAGAACGTCCAAGTTTCAGATGATAAATCTGGCCTTCTTTTTGCTTTCAAACATGAAATCACAGTCTCAAACCACAAATGACAGAGATTTAGAGAATGTGGCAAAATTAAACCTAACCAAAAGAAGAAACTTAGAAGGGTGTTATGTCTTTGCACCTTTTGTAAATACTCAAAATCTCTGAGTAGGCTGAACTTTGTGAGGGCCAAGCCAATGACATCTCCTTAGTATGGCATGATCTGTGTTAAAAGAAAGGGCTGCTGAAGCATCTTTGAGTTTGTTTGAAAACAGATGGCATAATAGGCAAAACTGAGCAAGAAACTCACTATGCCATTACTGCCAAGAAAGGACTGCCAGTTTGATGGATTGAGGGATTAAAGTTTGATGACCAGTGGACGAGAATTCTAAATCACTACACATACACACCATGACACAGGGGGCTTCCCTATGAACCAGTGAGTTTCAGCCAAGCTTAAGTAGAGTATTGCCCCAGGCCAAGAGTTGATACGAAAGTAAGGACAAGCAGTTCTCCAAGAAACCAGAGACAGTAAAGGAAATATGGTGTTTCTGAACCAAAAGCGGAATGAGGAGCTAAGAAAATTGAATGAGCTTAACTCATTAATTGAATGAGTGATTTGGCAGGGCTCCAAAAAGAAATGGAGGGGAATTAGGAACAAGAAAAAGAAATGGAATTTACATTAGAAGCAATAAAAAGTGGAAAAATATCTTGTGAAGAGGAGTCAGTGATATAGAGAACAATTTGAGAACGCCCAAGTAAACTAATTTTTTAAAAAAATGATGGATATGGAAACAAGCAAGGAAGATCACTCCATGAAACTCTGGTGTTCTTGAAGATAGGACCAGAAAAAACAAATAACAACAACAAAAAAACCCCACAAAATATATAATAGAAGACTTTCCTGAAATTAAGACTTTAATCCACAGATTGAAATTGCACACAGGTAATATTCTTCTAGAAGAGGTTGAAATCATGTCCTCATGGAAGAACTGGTGTAAAATAATTTTTTTTAAAGATTTTATTTATTTGACAGAGAGAGACACAGTGAGAGAGGGAACACAAGCAGGGGGAGTAGGAGAGGGAGAAGCAGGTTTCCCACTGAGCAGGGAGCCCGATGCGGGGCTCAATCCCAGGACTCTGGGACCATGACCTGAGCCGAAGGCAGACGCTTAACAACTGAGCCACCCAGGCGCCCCCAAAACTGGTGTAAAATAATTTTTATAAGGAAAGACGAAGAGACATCAGACTGAAAGCCAGCGCAATACTCAAATTGTGAAACCCTAGAAGCATTTCTGTTGTAGTCAAAAATAAGACAGGACAGCACATTAACTCCACTTTTAGTTAATATTGATCTCTAAGTACTAGTTAATGTAGTTGAAAAGAGAAAGAAGTGAAAATTGGAAAGCAGGTGGAAAACTTAAGATTTTTTTTTCCAGATACTTTGACTGTACACTGGAAAACTCAAGAGAATCAATTGAAAATATAAACAATAAAATAACTCAATGAGGGGGGCAGTGGATGGACACAAAAATAACATCAAAACAATCAATATATTTCCTAGATGCAAATAACAATTAGTTAAACATTATGGTGGAAACAAAAGATTAAAATACTGCACTTACAAAAGTAAAAAAGACCATAGACCATAAGAGACTCTTAACAATAGGGAACAAACTGAGGGTTGCTGGAGGGGAAGGGGGGGGGAAGGGATAACTGGGTGATGGGCACTAAGGAGGGCACTTGATGTGATGAGCACTGGGTGCTCTATGCAACTGATGAATCATTAAATTCTACCCCTGAAGCTCATAAAGCACTATATGTTAACTAACTTGAATTTAAATAAAATTTTAAAAAGATTTTTTAAAAAGACGAAATCTGTAGACACACCTAACTATAAAAGTTCTGCATAGAGGGCGCCTGGGTGGCTCAGTTGGTTAAGCTACTGCCTTCGGCTCAGGTCATGATCCTGGAGTCCCGGGATCGAGTCCCACATCGAGCTCCCTGCTCAGCAGGGGGTCTGCTTCTCCCTCTGACCCTCTTCCCTCTCGTGCTCTCTGTCTCTCATTCTCTCTCTCAAATAAATAAATAAAAAATCTAAAAAAAAAAAAAAAAAGTTCTGCGTAGAACACCAGACTTAGAAACATAAAAAAAGAGGTGTGCCTATACCAAATTGTCCCAATACTGTTACTGTAAAATTTATAAGGGAAAAATAAGCATATAAGAAAGGCCAAGGAACTTTTTTTTTTTAAGATTTTATTTATTTATTTGAGAGAGAGAATGAGAGAGAGAGCATGAGAGGGGGGAGGGTCAGAGGGAGAAGCAGACTCCCTGCTGAGCAGGTAGCCCGACGCAGGACTCGATCCTGGGACTCCAGGATCATGACCTGAGCCAAAGGCAGTCGCTTAACCAACTGAGCCACCCAGGCGCCCTGGGCCAAGGAACTTTTGAAAAATAAAAGTAGAGAGAGAAAACTAATGTCCCAAGATAATTAAATGCATTTTAGTCTATAAAAATAGTAACGGTAAATTGATGTTCTTGCATGAATAATCAGGGTCAAATAGAATGGGGTGTAGAAATAAGATCTGCAAAACCCTGTAAAATGTTGCCTGTGGTGAAGGAGCATTTCCAATTTGGGGGGAAATTAATTAATTTGCTTTGTTTGGGGGCAATTGCTTTGCCATGTAAAGGAATACGAAGAATTGTGAAAGAAAAAAAAAGACGGATTGTATGCTTTGGCACTTGTTATACCAAAGCAAAGCCCAGGTATATATGCAATTCTTAAAATTTGTTTTTATAATATTAGAAGAAATGGTAAAATTTTTAAATCTTAAACAAGGACACTTTAGGGTACAGAATGGAGAGATCATGCAGGAAAATAGTCAATTACATTTTTTTTAAAGATTTTATTTATTTGACAGAGAGAGAGACAGCGAGAGAGGGAACATAAGCAGGGGGAGTGGGAGAGGGAGAAGCAGGCCTCCTGCTGAGTGTGGAACCTGATGTGGGGCTCGATCCCAGGACCCTGGGATCATGACCTGAGCCAAAGGCAGACGCTTAATGACTGAGCCACCCAGATGCCCCGTCAATTACATTTTTAAAAAAGAGTAAATTTTGCTCAAGAAAAATATTAATGAACTTAAAACCTGAGTAGCAAACTGAGAAAAAAATATTTGAGCATATAGTTGGCAAAGAACTAATTTTCTTTTTTTTTTTTAAAGATTTTATTTATTTATTTGACAGAGAGAGACACAGTGAGAGAGGGAACACAAGCAGGGGGAGTGGGAGAGGGAGAAGCAGGCTTCCCACTGAGCAGGGATCCTGATGTGGGGCTCAGTCCCAGGACCCTGGGACCATGACCTGAGCTGAAGGCAGACGCTTAGTGACTGAGCCACCCAGGCGCCCCAGAACTAATTTTCTTAATACATATGAACTCATAATATTAAGAAAAAGATCAAAACCTAATTGAAAATAAGCAAAGGATCAAGAGAATGAAAAGGTAAGTCATAGACTAGTAGAAAATATTTGTGAAAGGCACTTGCGATAAAGGACTAGTATCCAAAATATGCCAAAAAACTCTTGCAACTCAACAATGAGAAAACAACCTGAAAATGTGCCAAAGACCTTCACACCTCACCAAAGAAGACCTACAAATGGTGAACAAGCATATGAAAAGATACTTTATTTCATAGGTTATCAGGGAAATACACAATAAAACAACAGAGAGATACTACTACACACCTGTTAAGAGTGGCCAAAAACCAGAATACTGGCAACACCAAGTTCTGGTGAGAATGTGAAACAACAGGAACGCTGATTCATTGCTAGTGGGAATGCGAAATGGTTACAGCCATTTTCTAAGACAGCTTGGCAGTTTCTTACAACATTAAACACACTCCTTACCATACGATGTAGCAAATGTGCTCAGTGATATTTACCTAAAGGAACTGAAAACCTATATCCACACAAATATCTACACTGAGATGTTTAACAGCTTTATTCATAATTGCCAAAACTTGAAGGCAACCAAGAAGTCCTTCAGAAGATGAATCAATAAACTGTATCGCATTCAGACAATGGAATATTATTCAGTGTTAAAAAGAAATGAGCTATCCAGCCATGAAAAGATATGGAAGAAACTAAATGCATAATTACTGAGAGAAAAGGCTACATACTGTATGATTCCAACCATATGGCATTCTGGAAAAGGCAAAGCCCTTTTCCAGAGACAGTGGAAAGAATTAGCAGTGTTGTCAGGGTTTAGGTGGAAGGGAGAGATGAACAGAGGGAACACAAAGGATTTTTTAGGGCAGTGAAATGACTCTGTATGATATTTTGATAGATATATGCCATTTTACTTTTGCCCAAACCCATAGAATTTAGAATGCCAAGAGTTAACTGTGGTGTAAACTGAGGACTTTGAGTGATTATGATATATTAATGTAGGTTCCATTCTAGTGAGTGACGTTGATGATGGGGAGGCTCTGCATGTATGAGCGCAGGAAGTTTATAGGAACTCTCTCTACTTTACACTCAGTTTGGCTGTGAACCTATAACTGCTCTAAAAATCAAAATGGATTAAAATCAGCCAAGTATAGGTTCAGGTCACAGAAAATATGCTAATCCTCAATCATAATTAAATACAAAAACAATGTTTAATCCCATTTTCACCCTTTCAGATTAGTAAATAAAAAGTTTAATAATGTGTCAGGGATCACTAAGCATCCAGTTTTGGTAATTCACTAGAAGGACTCACGGGATTCAGCATATAGTTAGTTATGTCTGAGATTCATCACAGTGAAAGGATACAAAGCAAAAGCATAAAGGAACATGTGCATGGGGAGAAGTCCGAAGGAAACTGTATGAGGTTCCCCTGGAAATTTGGAGCTTCCAGGGTCCTTTCCAGGTGGAAATTCATAGCCTAGACTTAATTCCCCCAAAGAAGAGTTGCAGCAAATTGTGCAAGGCATTATCTGCTAGGGAAGTTTATTAGCGTCTCGGTGTCCTAAAGTTTTATTGGGGGTTGATCACTTGGGCACCCTCTGCTTAGCATATGCAAAAATCCCAAACTCCCAGAGGGAAAGCAAATATTCACTGTGAACCACATTGTTTATACAAACAAATTGAGCATAATGAACATTTATAGCAGTTTTCTCATTCAGAGAAAATTTTTTAACAGTGTAGAAAACTGTTGACCAGTTAAGTTCCCAGATGCCTGCCAAGGGCCAACCCTGCAAGCAGGTCTTTCTAAGGATAGAAGTCTGAGACTGGATATTTTACTAATAATAGTATTTAATATTAAAGAATTGGGGAAAACAGACATATTCTTGGTGGGGCAAAAATTGGTACAACCTATTTGAAAAATAATTTTGCAATATGTATCCAAATTTTAAACGGACACTACCTTTGTCAGTGATTCTATTACTATGAATTTCTTCTAGATAAATGTACAACTCTCACTATAGCATGATTTGATACAGCAAAACAATCTGAATTCCACCAATAAAAGGACTACTTAAATCACAGTGCTTCCCTGTATGGAATATGTAGTTATTAGCAAATGAAGTATGTATATCAGTCAGGGCTGTTGTAACAGAGTACCATTGACTAGGTGACTTATAAACAACAACACAATTTAATTCTCATTGTCCTGAAGGCTAAGAAGTCCATGATCAAGGTGCCAGGAGATACGCTGTTTGCTGAAAACTCCATTCTGGGTTGCAGACTAATGGCTTTTCATTGTATCCTCACATGGCACAGAGTGGGAGAGAGCTCTCTGGGGTCCCTTTATGAGGGTACTAATCACATTCATGAGGGCTCACCTTGTGACCTGATCACCTCTCAAAGGCTCTGCCTCCTAATACTATCACATTAGGGGTTAAGATTTCAAAATATGAATTTTGAAGGGACACACACATTCAGTCCAATGCAGTAATTGATTTCTAAACAAACATGAGAGAGTAAAGGCAGTTTTATTCCACTGTCCTGCCCTCACCAGAAATGCCATTAAAAGAGACAAGCTCTTCAACATACAGTTAAAAAAAAAAAAAAGGAAAAAGGAAAGAAATCTAGGACTTGAGGCTTGAAAGAGATTCCTTTAAAGTAATTGGGATACAATCCTGAAAGGCTCATTGAAGGATCATTTCATTGGATTATCTCAGTTGGGGGTGGGTGGGAGGAGAGCACAGACAAGCAACAGGGAATGTGGAGGAAGGTCCCTTAAGAGCCAGTTCTTCACCCCAGAATCACAGGGGAAGTGTAGCTGGAGAGTAATTCAGCCAGAATGTAACTTCCTGGGTCTCCTGGCTGAGAGAAGCTGTCAAAGATGAAGTGGAGAAGAAAGGGGGTAGAGGAGGCAGACGTCTCCAGATTGCAACAGCATAGCCTGAGATTTAAGGCTTTGCTATGAGCCGCCCTCACCTCTGGAAAGTTTAGCTGTCCCACATCGCCTCTTCCTGAAATAAAGTCCTGAATCTGCATATCAAAGACATAACATGTTTCAGGAAGAACTATAAAATCTGCTCTAAGTAATACCAGAAACATTTAGTGAAAGTCGTGCCTACTTTGGAAAGTATCTTCCATTTAAACATGCCTTGTTTTGGTGTATTGTTTGACAAAGGCAATTAATTGTAATTATAAATCCAGTGGAAACGCTGCCAGGAAGTATGGGAAATTCCACTTGGTACATTCCTGAAGGACTAAGACAGAATTGGGGTCTAAAACAGATTTATGTTGGCTAAGCCAAAACAAAAAACAAAAAGAAAAAACCCAGATCTATCTATGCAGTTTCTAGATAACTCAGTAAGGCAGACATTTATTTTAGGCACAAATATATAAGGGCAAAAAATAACTAGGTCTCATAAATAGAGTCAACTGACCTTTGACAAAGGAACAAAGACAATAGAATGCAGCAAGGAGAGTTTCTTCAACAAACAGTGCTGGAATAAGTGAATATCCAAACACACAAAATAAAAATCTAGACAGAGACCTTAATAACCTTCACAAAAATGAACTCAAAATGCATCATAGACCTAAATGCAAAAGGCAAAACTACTATAAAACTTCTAAAGGGTAATATAAAATGTAGATGACCTTGGGCATGATGATACCTTTTTAGATACAACACAAAAGATGATCTATGAAAGAAATAATTGATAAATTGTGCTTCATTAAAATTAAATGCTTCTGCACTGCAAAAGACAATGTCAAGAGAATGACAAGCCACAGACTGAGAAAATATTTGCAAAAGACTCATCTGATAAAAGACTGTTATCCAAAATACACAAAGAACTCTTAAAACTGAACAATAAGAAAACAACCTGATTTAAAAAAAAAATGGACCAAAGACGAAATTCAGATGGTAAATAAGCATATGAAGAAATGCTCAGGGGTCATCAGAGAAATGCATATTAAAACAACAATGAGATACCAGGACACACCTGGTAGAATAGCAAAAATCCAGAACACTGAAAATACCAAATTCTGATAAGGATGTGAAGCAACAAGAATGAATATTGCTGGTGGGAATGCAAAATGGTATAGCCAGTTAGGAAGACGGTTTGGAGGTTTCTTACAGAACTAATCATACTTCCATATCATCCAGCAATCACACTCCTAGGCATTTACCCAAAGGAACTGAAAACTTATATCCACACAATATCTACACAGTGTTGCCAGGTGTTAGGTAGGAGAGAGAAATGAGTAGGGGCAGCACAGATAACTTTTAGAGGAGTAAAAATAGTCTGTAGGATCTTATAATGATGGACATATGCCATTATATAGTTGTGCAAACCGGTAGAATGTACAACCCCAAAAGTTAACTATAATGTAAAGCATGGATTTTGATTGATTATGGGGTTTTTCAAATGAGTGATGTGATATGGGGGAGGCTATGCATCTGGGGTGACAGAGGGTGTATGGGAAATCTCTATACCTCCCTCTTAATTTTGTTGTAAACCTAAAACTGTTCTTAAAAAAAAATCTTAAAAAACAACTGGCTAAGATATGAAGAGGAAAATAATCTAGTATCCCTGGAAAAAATGGCACACTGGAGTCTTTTTCTATCATTTTGTTGTCAATTATATTTTTCCTCTTAAGTCTTTATACAAATTCAGTCTCGTATTTCAGATAGTAGTGACTAATACTCAAGTAGCTTTCTGCATTTTTCTCCTAAACTTATACTTTTCTGACATACCCTTTCATCTTCAAAATTATATGTTAAGATAAAATTGTATTTCTTCTCAACACAGTCTCTTTGTGCCTAACTCCTATTTTACCTTAGAACACTAGCTGTTAACTACTCCATCCTTCTCTTTAAGTGAATATAAAGCTACTGGCTTTATAATAGTAAAATAAATAAATAAAACACAACAACCAAAAACCTGGCTGAATCAATAAGAGAATTTAAGTAATAGATAATTAGGAGAATTTAAGTAATAGATAATTAGGAGAAATAAGTAATAAAATAGGGAAACCTATTTATCCATGGCTTCACAGTGTTGAACAAGGATTTTTGCGACTCCGTTTTCTCGGGTATAAATATGTGTGAAGGGAGTCAGTGATGAGCAGGGGAAGGAGGAAGCCGAAATATCTCTGAGAGCCTTCCACGTTTTGTGATTCCTAAGAATTCTGAACCAAAACCATATCTAAAATTGTGGCTATGAAATCCCATATATCTTTCCTGGCAGAAATTTAGTTAATTTTGACATGTTCTAGAAATCCGTTCATACGGAAACATCAGAACGAATGTAGAACAGGACGGCTCTCAGTCTTAAAAGTAACGGCAGTTTTTACTCAGAAGATGTGCTGCAGAATTCCTGAGGGTCCGTTCCCGCAGGATGACTCGGCCAATCGTTGAACTTGCAAATCTAATTCTAACCTTACCAAAAAGAAGGGAGTAAATTGCCCACTCTTTAAAGTAATACTGACTACTTTTAGGTTATTCAGAATCCATTTATAAAATGACTACTTCTCATGCATAAATAGCAGGCTTTTAGATTAAAAAACTTTCTGTAACATTGGAAGTGTTGATTTGCCTGCCATATGCTCACCATCGTTTTTCATAAGCTCGCCTCAGCTTCTTGCTGGCTGCAGCTGGCTGAAGAAATAGAGTCAGTATGCCCCCATTATTTTGTAGATGGTATATAGCTAACGGAGGTATGTGGCTTTGCTCATCTCAGCATGTAGAGCTGACTGGGCAGTGTATTACATTTACATTTGCGCTTAGAGAGTCACTCTCAGCCCTTCTAGATGTTGCTATGTGCCGAGAGGCTGGTCTCAGAGCAGTACCTTAATGAGGCTTCCTGGTTCTCTTCTTTCTGGTTGGATCCTACCCGTAGGAGACAGCAACAGTATATAAGAAGGTGGGAAGAGAGGAGTTGAGTATACATTCCTGTCTTTTTGGGTCAGCCACTGACTGTGAGTTCTTCTCACAAAAGGCTACAGCCCCTGTCCAGCAGCTCCGCCCTGAAGCTTTAGGTCCATCTCACGTTCCGGTAAAATCTTTTACCTTGGTCTCCTTACCACCTTGGGGTGATAATCTTCCCATACTTGCTAGCCCCAGGGTGCTTCACCATCTGTTGGTAATTTCTCTGAACACTACCCACACTTTTATTAATAATCCTTTTATTAAACTCTTCTCATTTAACCCATATGACTTCGCAATCTGTTTTCTGCTGGCCCTGATGGATATGACAGCTATACTAGAGTATGATGGAAAGAGTCAGAGAACTACTTCTATGTCACTGCTATTATATATTACAGATTAACTATGCATTTGTTTAGTTATTTACTTTTTTGTTCAACAAAGTACAAGACATACTGGGTGCTGGAATATATAGACAAAAAAAAAAAAGAAAGAAAAGAAAAGCAGAGACCCTAATCTCAAGGACCTGTACTTTGCTATGAAAAAAGTGGCACAAGAAAGCAATAAAATATTACAAGTGCTATCTCATGTCTATAGAGAGAGTATACGCAAGTGACAACCTAGGCAGCAAGTTTTTCATGGAGGGAGGCTGACAAGATCAGAAATGGCCTCGTGGAGGAAATGCTGCTAAGGCTAAGGATTAGAAGGTATGCATAAGAGAGGGGAGGATGATGGAAGAAAAAAATGGGAACAGCATGAGCAAAGGCCCTGAGGTTTGCATCAGTAGTGATTCACTGAGCAAGGGTGTGATGTACACAGATCATTCACACATCAAGAAATTTCCTTATAAAGGAATGAGAAGCTAAACTAAAGGAAAAGCCAGGCAAATCTTAGAGGTCAAGCTTAAATGTTTAGATTTTATGTCCTGTGGGTTGGGCATTTCCACATTTATTAGAAACGGTGTTTTCAGCTTGCTCCAGGATAGGTAGCATTTATTTATAAATTACATCCATGCACTATTAAAAAATATGTACACTACTAAAAATCATAATAATTAAAACTACGCATAAGATAAAGAAATAAGAAAACAGTACTAATATTTTGCTAATCATTATGGCTTTGCATTATTTCTACCTAAAATCTTAAGGCAAACCATGAAGAGTTGCATTATTAGTGGTAGTGATTTTTAGTCTAATATACACTTTTTATAAATATATATTTTATATAAATATATTTTTATAAAAGTTTATGTAATATATGAATACAAAATATAAACATATTTTATAAATATATATATTTAGTTTTATATATAAATAAAATAAACTTTTTACATTGGTCAGTGGAGATTCATGAATATGATTATCATGTTATATGCATATTATAATTAACCAATAAACAATGAATAAGCAGTTACTACGTGTCCAACATTGGCCAGGTACAGAATTAACTTTGCACTTACATAAAACATAATTTTTATGTGGAAATACTTTGAAAAGATCACTGTGTATAAAATAAAGCAGGTATTACTCTTCCTATAATATAGATAGCAAAGTTGAGTATCAGAGTTTTTAAGTAACTTGCCCAGGTTACCCAAAACAGCAAAAGCAGAGGGCAGCAAAGTAGCCTGGCACAGGGTGGCCCGGCTATTGTAGGTGTGAGACCCGTGTGCTGCCCTGGATACCTCGGCGGCATAAGGCGGTTCACACGAAAGCATTTCTAGGAGGAAGCTTAGGCTCCGTCTCAACAGATAAGGACATATTTCAAAACTTGAAGTACATCCATTTTTGAAATAGTCTTCTTGATACCTTTTGTTTTAGGGGAGACAGCTTCTTTCAATCTGATCTGATTGTCATCTCTCCTCCCCGCCCCCCTCCCCGCCTTTTTATAATGAGGCTGATTCATAGCAGACATGTCAGTCTTCCCTTTTTTAAAAAATTTTTTATTGTTATGTTAATCACCATACATTAATTTTTTTTTTTTTTGCATGTTCCCAGGAAGTGCCCCATTTAGATTACAGAGCATAACAGTGCGGGGAGAAGCAAAGCATACACTTACCTCGAATCAGTAAAAAGGAAGCGCATGTATTTTCGCGCTCCTACCAGAGGTGTTGACATTACTTCACAATCGTAGAACAGTGGGACTGTCAGGGCAGATGCCAATAGCTCTGTATACACTTTCACTAGACCAGCATTGGGATCCAAGATAGCTGCTCTCGTCAAAATTTTATAAAGCAGAGAAAGCTTGTCTTCTGCTCTTTATTCAGCATCCCACACTGACTGCATGACATTTTTCTATTCACACTTGAGTTTATGCACGCCTCCTATCCTGATCTGTTTACCTATGGTATTACCTAAGTTTCCTTCTGCTCTTTTCCTCAACCTAATTTCATTCCTTGAATAAAAGATACCTTTTCAGTGGTGCACTTAAAACAACAACAAAACTGATTATATTATGACAGGTCTCACATTTCATTAAAAACTACATTTTGTTAAATTTTGAAAGTTTTCTCAAGTTACGATATCTATTATGTCAGGAAATATAGTATATGTATATAAACCTATGTAATAGCAATAGGTGATTGCTACATAAGCTACTTCATCAAAGATAGACACGATATTAGCCTTTCTCCCACTCCACTAAGACAATTCCTAGCACACAATTGGTTCCCAATAAATGTTTGTTCAAGTATGAAAATTGACTCTTTCTGTTTTAGAAATTGAGCCTTTTAGTGAATAACTGAGGCCACTGGGAAAACTGGCACTTCTGCAGGTTATGAAAAATGCAACTGAGGGCACCTGGGTGGCTCAGTTGGTTAAGCGTCTGCCTTCGGCTCAGGTCATGATCCCAGGGTCCTGGGATTGAGTGCCGCATTGGGCTCCTTGTTAGGCAAGGAGTCTGCCTCTCCCTCTGCCTGCCGCTCCCCCTGCTTGTGCTCTCCCTCTCTCTCATTCTCTCCCACTCTCAAATAAATAAATAAGATCCTTAAAGAAAAAAAGAAAGAAAAATGCAACTGAAATGTGCTGAAGAATGTCCTAGGACAGATAAATCCTATTCACCTAAGAGAATATAGGATATAGGTATTGGCTCCATTCATAAGACAATGTTTCAAATGTATTTTAATATTACTGTGCCTGGTTAACATGAAACAGTTGTTTTGCATAGTTAAATATATTTTCTAATATATAAAATGCATAATTTTTTTAAGGAGAAATCACATATATCTTCCTTGATATTATAAATGTACTCCAGTAGTTTCTGAGCATTAGTCCAATCAGTTTAACCTTTGGTACACTTATAAACATCCTGATTTACCTTGTCAGTTACTCCTGTTTTTATATCTTGAAGCCACTAAACTGTTTAGTCACAGCTCTCAAGTAACTGGCACCGAAGATGGCAAACTAAAGGCTACTATTGTCCATGTTTGCCTGTAAACTTCTAGCAAATCATCTTGAATATCATATCATTGTGACCACCAGGGTCACTTCCCACATCCTAAGGCACGATGGTCTGTCTCATCAGGCCTGGGCTATCCTCACCTCTCCTCTAATACCTCTCTCTCTGACCTCACAGGAGTATTTTTGGTTTTAAATGATGGCCTATCATGGAACAGTTGAACAAAAGGAAGCCCTTAGGTAGTGCTTTAAATCTATTTAAGTTAAAGGAAAGTACTGGGGACCAGAGACCAACCATAAGTCAAACTGTAGATATCATTATTTAATTCCCCTTCACATAAAGTTTAAAATAAAGTCCATTCCAATTTCGTCGCTTTTCCTCAGAGCCTTATTAATATCTTCCATTCGATTGTTCTAAGTTTAACTTTCTTCTTTGGGCCTGTGTGAGAGCAGACTTTCTTGAGCTGGCACTTCCTTGAGCAGCCTGGCCACTGTTTGGGGCAGTGACCTTGCATCTCCCTAACAGCATTTGTGATCTCACCCATTGTTTTTGTTTATTTGCTGGAATTCTCCTACTTTTATGTGGGTAGTACTGAGTCTCCTTCTGACTGGAATATAACAAGAAGGGATTTAAATAGGAGGAAATGCTTTCAAAAGGGAAAAAGTCTGCATAGGATAAGGAATTAAATAAATTATTAATGCACTATTTGTATAACCTAATTAAGAATGTGCTCACTCTTTTAGCATCTACTAATATATTGTATTAGTAATTTTGTTCTTAAAATTATTGCTTACATATTAGGCATGATTTTAACCCTCTACTCACACTTTTACCTTGCTATATCATCTTATTATAGAGTGATTATCTAGCTTTTTCCCAAAAGTTTCTTTGACAGGTATTTTCTTATTTAGTATAAGTATGTGGTCAGTGATACTAGATTTTGAAAGTTGTGATGAGGGAAATTTTGTTTAATGGTATTTACCAGGACAGCAATTGAATTGTGAATGAGCAAAGTAACTGTGCTGTGCTTAATACAAGAAGGCTTTGTACTGAAAAGATCATGGAATGTTGGTACAATCACGTACAGTGAAGTGTGCTGGAACAAACAAAGCAAATTTTTGAAGAAGAAAAATCAGTTATGACCACTGATGGCTGAGATTACATTAATTTTCTTCTTTGGTTTAAAAAAGAAAACCTTTCAAAAGGCTGCTCAGAGCCATAAACCAGACCACTAACTGACATGTATAAGAATATGCATGTCCTCCTTTTGATGGGTGAATAAGAATAGAGATAGGAAAAGAGATAGATCCTAAGTCAAGAATAATAACTATGAATTTCTCAGAAATTATTTTCAGTAGTATGAAATTTGAATACTTTTGGATTTTATCCAAGATACAGTATACTGATACATTTTAGATATCATACAGATTTTCAAACAGTTTTTTATTAAAAAATGCAGCTCTCTGGCATGTAAATTTTTTTTAAGATTTTATTTATTTTATTTTATTTATTTATTTGACAGACAGAGAGTGCATAAGCAGGGAGAGGGGCAGAGGCAGAAGGAGAAGCAGACTCCTTGCTGAGCAGGGAACCTAACGCGGGCCTCGATCCCAGGACCCTGGGATCATGACCTGAGCTGAAGGCAGACGCTTAACGACTGAGCCACCCAGGCGCCCCCATGTAAAATTGCTTTGTAAATTGAGAATGGCTGAGCAAAATGTGAAATTCTTTAGTGTTTTTTAAAATTTTTATTGTTTTTTTTATTTCAATTCCAGTATAGTTAACATACAGTGTTATTTTAGCTTGTGTATAATATAGAGATTCAACAATTCTATACATTACTTAGTGCTCATCACAATAAGTATACTCTTTAATCCCCATCACCTGTTTCACGTAGCTCCCCACCCCTTACCCCCTTGGGTAACCATCAGTTTGTTCTCTGTAGTTAAGTGTATGATGGAATGCCTCAGTGGCTCAGTCGGTTAAGTGTCTGCCTTCAGCTCAGGTCATGATCCCAGGGTCCTGGAATCGAGCCCCACATCAGGATCCCTGCTCTGCAGGGAACCTGCTTCTCCCTCTCCCTCTGCCTGCCGCTCCCCCTGCTTGTGCTCTCTCTCTTTGACAAGTAAATAAATAAAATCTTTTTTTAAAAAAAAGAGTCTGAAAAAAATATTCTATTTTGGGGTTTGTCTCTCTCTCTCTGTTTTGTTCTGAAATTTCACATATGAGTGAAATCATATGTCATTTGTCTTTCTGTGAACCACTTATTTCATTTAGCATTATACTGTTTAGTTCCATCCATGTTGTTGAGAACAGCAAGATACCATTCTTTTTTTTTTGACCAAATAATATTCTACTCTCTGTCTCTATATGTATGCCACATATTCCTTGTCCATTATCAATGGACACTTGGGCTGCTTCCATAATTTGGCTATTGTAAATAATGTTGCTATAAACATTGGTGTACTATATCTTTTCAAATTTGTGTTTTTGTATTCTTTGGATAAATATCCAGTAGTGGAATTACTGGATCATACGGTAATTCTATTTTTAATTTTTTTGAGGAACCTCCATACTGTTTTTCACAGTGACTGCACCAGTTTGCATTCCCACCAAGAGGGCAAGAGGGTTCCCTTTTCTCCACATCCTTGTCAACACTTGTTTCTTGTGTTGTTGGTTTTAGCCATTCTGACAGTTGTGAGGTGATATCTCATTGTGGTTTTGATTTGCATTTCCCTGATGATGAATGATATTGAGCATCTTTTCATGTGTCTGTTGGCCATCTGGATGTCTTCTTTGGAGAAATGTCTGTTCATGTCTTTTGCCTATTTTTTAATTGGATTTTGGGGGGTGTTGAGTTTTATAAGTTCTTTATATATTTTGGATACTAACCTTTTATGAGATATGTCATTGGCAAATATCCTCTCACATCCAGTAGTGATTTTTTAGTTCTGTTCGTTGTTTCCTTCACTGTTCAGAAGCTTTTTGTTTTGAGGTAGTCCCAACAATTAATTTTTACTTTTGTTTCCCTTGCCTCAGGAGACATATCTAGAAAAATGTTGCTATGGCTGATGTCAGAGAAATTACTACCTGTGCTCTCTTTTAGGATTCTTATGGTTTTAGGTCTCATATTTAAACCCTTAATCCATTTTGAGTTTATTTTTGTGTATGGTGTAAGGCAGTGGTCCAGTTTTATTCTTTTGCATAGCTGTCCAAAGTTCCCAACACTATTTGTTGAAGAGACTGTCTTTTTCCCATTGCATATTCTTACCTCTTTGTCGAAGATTAATTGTCCATATAATCATAAGTTTGTTTCTAGGCTTTCTATCCTGTTCCATTGATATATGTGCCTATTTTTGTGCCAGTAATATACTGTTTTGATTACTAGAGCTTTGTAGTATAACTTGAAATCTGAAATTGTGGTACCTCCAGCTTTGATTTTCTTTTTCAAGATTGCTTTGGCTAATTGGGATCTTTTGTGGTTCCATACAAATTTTAGGATTATTTGTTCTGGTTCTGTGAAAAATGCTGTTGTATTTTGATAGGGATTGCATTAATTCTGTAGAGTGCTTTGGGTAGTATGGACATTTTAACAGTGTTTGTTCTTTCAATCCATGATCACAGAATATCTTTCCATTTGTTTGTGTCATCTTCAATTTCTTTCTTCAGTATTTTATAATTTCCAGAGTTAAGGTCTTTTGCCTCCTTGGTTTAAATTTATTCCTAGGTACTTTATTATTTTTGGTGCAAATTGTAAATGGGACTGCTTACTAATTTCTCTTTGTGTTGCTTCATTTTTAGTGTATAGAAATGCAGTGGATCTCTGTACATTGATTTTGTATCCTGCGACCTTACTGAATTCATTTATTAGTTCTAGTAGTTTTTTGGTGGAATCTTTAAGGTTTTCTGGATATAGCATACTGTCATCTGCAAATAGTGGAAGTTTTACTACTTTTACCAGTTCGAATGCCTTTTATTCCTTTTTCTGCCTGATTGTTTTAACCAGGATTTCTAGTACTACGTTAAATAAAAGTGATGAGAGTGAACGTTGTTGTCTTGTTCCTGATCCTAGGGGTAAAGCTTTCAGTTTTTCATCATTGAGGATGATGTCAGCTGTGGATTTTTTACATATGGCTTTTATTACATTGAGGTGTGTTCCCTCTAGAACTACTTTGTTGAGGTTTTTGTTTTGTTTTGTTTTGTTTTATTATGAATGGATGTTGTACTTTGTCAAATGCTTTTACTGCATCTATTGAAATGATCATATGGTTTTTATCCTTTCTCTTATTGATGTGGTGTATACCATTGATTGATTTGCAAATATTGATCCACCCTTGAATCCCAGGAATAAATCCCACTCAATTGTGATGAATGATTTTTTAATGGCTTATTGGATTCAGTGTGCTAATATTTTGGTGGGGATTTTTGCATCTATGTTCATCTGAAGTATTGGACCGTATTTCTGGGGGTTTTTTGTAGTGTCTTTATCGGGTTTGGTATCACGATAATGCAGGCACTCATATAATAAATTTGGAAGTTTTCCTTCCTCTTCTATTTTTTCAAATAGTTGGAGAAGGATAGGTATTAAGTCTTCTTTAAGTGTTTGGTAGAATTCACCTGTGAAGCCATCTGGTCCTGGACATTTGTTTGTTGGGAATTTTGATTACTGATTCAATTTCATTGCTGGTAATTGGCTTGTTCAAATTTTTATTCTTTGTGGTTCAATTTTGGGAGATTATATGTTTCTAGGAATTTATCCATTTCTTCTAGGTTGTCCAATTTGTTGACATACAATTTTTCATAATATTTCATAATTCTTTACATTTCTGTGGTATCAGTTGTGATTTCTTCTCTTTCATTTCTGATTTTGTTTAGAGTCCTTTTTTTTATGAGTTTGGCTAAAGGTTTATCAATTTTGCTGATCTTTTCAAAGAACCAGCTCCTGGTTTCATTAATCTGTTCTATTGTTTGTTTCATTTCTACCTATATCATTTATTTCACCTCTCATCTTACTATTTCCTTCTTTTTACCGATTTGGGCTTTTGTTTGTTCTTTTTCTAACTTCTTTAGGTGTAAGGTTGGGTTCTTTGAAATTTTTTTTGCTTCTTGAGGTAGGCTATTTTGCTATAACCTTCCCTCTTAGAACTTCCCTCTTTTGCTACATCCCAAAGATTTTGGACCATTGTGTTTTCATTTTCATTTTGGCCATGTATTTTTTGATGTCCTCTTTGATTTCTTGGTTGACTCATTCTTTGTTTAGCAACATGTTGTTTAACCTTTATGCATTTGTGTTCTTTCCAGATTTTTTCTTGTGGTTGATCTCTAGTTTCATAGCATTGTGGTCAGAAAAGATGCATAGTATGACTTCGATCTTTTTGAATTTGTTGAGACTTGTTTTGTGGCTTGGTGTGTGATCTGTTATGGAGAATGTTCCGTGTGCACTTAAAAAAGAATGTGTATTCTCCTGTTTCAGGATGGAATGTTCTGAACGTATTAAATCCATTTGCTCCAGTGTGTCATTCAAAGCCACTGTTTCTTTGTTGATTTTCTGTTTGGAGGATCTGTTCATTGATGTAAGTGGGTGTTAAAGTCCCCTACTATAATTCTATTACTATCAATTACTTTCTTTATATTTGTTATTAACTACTTTAAGTATCTGAGTGCTCCCACATTGAGTACAAAAGTATTTTGTATTTATAATATTATTATATGTTCTTGTTGGATTGATCCCTGAATGATTATATAGTGTCTTTCTTTGTCTCTTATACAGTCTTTGTTTTAAAGTCTATTTTTTCCAATGTAAATATTGCTACCCTGGCTTCTTTTGACATGATTAATGCTTCACTCTCCCTTCACTTTCAATCTGCATGTGTCTTTAGGTCTGAAGTAAGTCTCTTCTAGGCAGCATATAGATGGGTCTTGTGTTTTTATCCATTCTGTCACTCTGTATCTTTTGATTGGAGCATTTAGTCCATTTATATTCAAAGTAATTATTGATAGGGATGTATTTATCACCATTTTGTTCTTGTTTTATGGTTGTTTTTGCAGTTTTTCTCTGTTCTTTTGCTCTCTTCTCTCATGACTAGTGATATACTTGTATTCTTTTTTCTTTAATTTGTGCATATGTATTACTGGATTTTGATTTGTCATTACCATTCAGTTTGTATATAACACCTTCTATATATAGCAGTCTATATTAAGTTGATGGTTGCTTAAGTTTGAACCCATTCTTTACTTCTCATTTTAGGTGTATGGTGTCATATTTTACATTCTTTTATTTTCTGAGTCCCTTGACTGATTTTTATATATATATTTACTTTTGCTACTTTTGTGCTTCCTACCTTTTTTTTTTTACTCTTGTTTATGGTCTTTCCTTTCCACTCAAAGAGTCCCCTTTAACAGGTAGGGCTGGTTTAGTTGCCCTTTAACTTTTGTTTGGCTGTGAAACTATTTGTCTTTCCTATTCTAATTGGTAGCCTTGCTGGATAGAGTTTTTTTGACTGCAGACTTTTTTTTACCCCTTTAGCATTTTGAATATTTCATGCCCCTCCTTTTTGGTCTTCAAAGTTTCTGCTGAAAAATCAGCTGATAACCTTATGGCATTCCCCTTGTGTGTAGCTGCTTTCTTTTCTCTTGCTGCTTTAAAAATTCTCTTTATCACTACTCTTTTGATATCTTAAATTTTTTTTATTATGTTATGTTAGTCACCATACAGTACATCATTAGTTTTTGATGTAGTGTTCCATGATTCACTGTTTTCATATAACACCGAGTGCTCCATGCAGTACGTGCCCTCCTTAATACCCATCACCGGGCTAGCCCATCCCCCAACCCCCTCCCCTCTAAAACCCTCAGTTTGTTTCTTGGAGTCCATAGTCTTTCATGGTTCGTCTCCCCCTCCGATTTCCCCCCCTTCATTTTTCCCTTCCTTCTCCTAATGTCCTCCATGCTATTCCTTATGTTTCACAAATAAGTGAATCCATATGATAATTGACTTTCTCTGCTTGACTTATTTCACTTAGCATAATCTCCTCCAGTCCCATCCATGTTGATGTAAAAGTTGGGTATTCATCCTTTCTGATGGCTGAGTAATATTCCATTTTATATACAGACCACATCTTCTTTATCCATTCGTCTGTTGAAGGGCATCTCGGCTCTTTCCACAGTTTGGCTATTGTGAACATTGCTGCTGTGAACATTGGGGTGCATATGGCCCTTCTTTTCACTACGTCTGTGTCTTTGGGGTAAATACCCAGGAGTGCAATTGCTGGGTCATAGGGTAGCTCTATATTTAATTTTTTGGGGAACCGCTGTACTGTTTTCCAAAATGGCTGTACCAACTTGCATTTCCACAAACAGTGTAAGAGGATTTCCCCTTTCTCCACAACCTCTCCAACATTTGTTGTTTCTTGCCTTTGACATCTTAATTATTATGTGTCTTGGTATGGACCTCCCTGGTTGATTTTGTTGGGGGCTATCTGTGCCTCCTGGATCTGGGTTTCTGTTTCCTTTTCTGGATTTGGGAAGGTTTCAGCTATTATGTCTTCAAATAAACTTTCTGCCGCCTTTTCTTTCTCTTCTCCCTCTGGGATCCCATAATGCAAATGTTATTTCACTTGATGGTGTTGCTGATTTCCCTAGGTCTATTCTCATTTTGCACATTTTTTTCCTCTCACCTCAGCTTGATTACTTGTATTACTCTTTCCTCCAGGTTGCTGATTTGTTCTTTTGCTTCATCTAGTCTGCTATTTATTCCATCTAATGTCTTTTTAATTTCCTTTATTGTGTTTTTCATCTCTGATTCTTTTCTTTTATCTCATTGTTAAATGTCTCACTGATGTCCTCCACTCTTTTCTCAAGTCCAGTGGTATTTTTATAATCATTACTTTAAATTCTCTATCAGACATGTTGCTTATCTCCATTTCGCTTAGGTCTCTTCTTCTTTTCTTTCATTTGGGACACATTCCTCTGTCTCCTCATTTTGTCTAATTCTCTTGTTTGTTTCTGTATGTTAGAAAAGATAGCTACATCCCCTGCACTTGAAAGTAATGGCCTTATCTTCGAAGAAGAGGTCCTGTAGTGCCCTACCCTGTAGTGTCCATGTTCACCAGAACCTGGCCCTTCAGGGGTGTCTCCTATGTGTGATGGGTGTACCCTGCTGTTGTGTCTGAACCAACTTTTCCTTCAGTCTAATCATCTGCAATGGCTCTCTTTGCCTGTTTTGGGCAGTCTTTGCTCCTTGTGGTATTAGTGGGCCATTCTGGGGATACCTTGGGCTTGAATTGAGTCAGACCAGGCATTTGCCAGAGATGTAGCAACACCGAACTGCAGGGCACTTTCCCTGTGTTGTCCCCTATAGTCAGTCCAGTTATCTGCCTCCAGCCCACTGCTGGGACCTCCATGTAACTGGTATGTGTGTGATTATCTTTCCCTCTCTCTGGGGCAGGAGTCCCTTTAGAGTAGTGCTGGCCACTGTAAGGGCTGTTTGCATACTGTCAGGTCTCTGGCACCACCCTGTATGGGCTCTGGCCAAGAGCATATTGGAAAGGGTGGATCTGCAGAAACACAGCCCAGAGGGAGGGTGGGGTGGTGAGGCAGCAGTGCTGGCAAGCTTTGTGCATGCTCCCTTCTCTATGGAAGGGGCCCTGCAGCACTGTGACTGAGGTAGGCTGTCAGGAGGGGTGGATTGGCAGAAGCACAGTGCAGGCTGGGGTGGTGGCACTAGCAAGTTAGGTAACAAGTCCTGCAGGTAGCCCTGTGTTTATGCTGGGGGACCAGGGTGGAAAATGGAGCCTGTCAATTCTGTTGTTCCTGGAAGAGTTCCACAGAGATTTCTGTCTCCTTGGATGTGCTCTGAGATTAGTAAATAACTCTACCTCCCATATACCCCAGGTGCCTTTCACACTACTGCTTCTGGGCTGTTTGTTGTGCTGTCTCTTTAAGCGTGGGACCTCAGTTTCCTCTCACCCTCCAGGATCTCCCAGCTCTGAGCCTGCTGATTTTTTTTTAAATTCCAGATATTACATTGTGCTGGTTATAAGAACTTATGAAATTCAGCCCCTCTGGTTTTCAAAGCCAAATGTTGTGGGGATCATCTTCCTCAATGTAGGGGTCTGGCTCTCTCCCCTCCCTTCAGCAGCTGCATTCCTTCCTTCTGCAGACAGTCCTGTGAGTTCCTCTAATTCCTGACTGTGTCTCTGCCCTTCCTACCCTCTTGATGTGGCCTCTTCTCTACATTTACTTGCAGAATTTATTCTGCCAGTCTTTGGGTCATTTTCTGGTTTATTTACACTAATGAGAGTGTTCTCTAAGTATATCTGTGGGTGGAATTGAGCCTAGGGTCCTCTTACTCCAACATCTTTCCTGCAAGAGGAATTTTTCATTAATAGAACAGGATGATTTTAAAATAATTAGATGGTAAAGATCATTGAAAACAAAAGGAGAAAAGCACACGAACTTTATCTTACCATTAGGTTCTTTAAATCTCTTTCAAAAGGGCAGTTATATTCCATAGGTGGAAAGAAATCAGTGTATATTTGATTTTACAATGAAAATAAACACTTTTTTTTTACATCTACATACCTTTAATATACTAGGATGACACCAGTGTTAAGAAGATGTGTTTACTTTGTAAGTATATACATTTCACTGTATATGTGGATATGTCTTTCTGCTAAGCTCATAGAATCTTGGATTCTACTCACCCTAGCCAGGGAATGTATTTTAAATTCTAGAAGCATCCAAAATATAATTAATAGGATATTATTTTTAGATACATCCTACTAAGCACAAAATTAAATTCTCTTTATGTAAAAGTTTACTATTTCTTTTTTTTTGAGTGAGAGAGAGAGAGAGAGCGTGCAAGCCGGGTGGGAGGGTCAAAGGGAGAGAGAATCTCAAACAGGCTTCATGCTCAGTGCAGAGCTGGACTTAGGGCTTGATCTCATAACCTGATAATGACCTGAGCTGAAATCAAGAGTTGGATGCTTAACCGACTGAGCTACGCAGGTGCCCCAAAATTTACATAATATTATGATAAGGATATTTAAAAATAATTTTTGCATGATTTATGATATTCAGTAAACCCAGTACAAATATGTGACAGCCAACGCCATTGAATATTTTGATCTTCAAATACATCATGGAGATTTCCTGAAGAAAGAATTAGTGTATCATAGATTTTTATTGCAAAATTATTTATTAACAGCATTTCTTAATTTCATCCTTGTGTCCTGATTTGTAAGATACTGCATTTGAAATAAAGGTGTATGCAGAGAGAATTTGTTTATATTTTTGTGTCTTTAAATGTCAGAGGCTTATGTCTACAACCACCCCTCCATGACAGAATCCTGTGACTTACTTCAGAAAAATACGGGGTTTTCTATGGAATAAAGGAGATTAACCAAAGAAAGGAAAGTGAGATAAACCAAATCTGTGATTAAAAAATAAAAATATGAAAAAAGATTATGTTGCAAGTTATGAAGAAATTATCATTAAAAGGATGTCATATATAGAATCATATAAGGTTTATAAGATACCTTCGCAGAAAGAAAGGAAAGGGTAGAAAGGAGCTAAAAAAAATGGAAGAGTTGAAATGAATTGAAATTAGTTTTAATTGAATTTGTTGTGATTTGGATAATATAGTGTTGAGCAAAACACATAATGGATCATGACATGCAATGTTAATTTTGACAACTGTAAATCAGGCGAGGGAACACTATGAAATCATCATGAATGATGCATATGCTCTGCTGTGTCATCTTAATTTTAGACTTGCAAATTTGATTTCTGAAGCTGTTTGCATTTGAACAACCAAAGCAAAGTGGTGTGAAATAAATCAATTTGAAAAGAAAACATTTCCTAATGTGATTTGTGGAGTTCCTTGGTAAGAGTGCACTGGTGACATATTTTTGCATAGTTTCATTTTACCACCTACTTTCATTATGAAGCTGACAGTGTGGAGCCCAGGGGAGTCAGAGGAACAAGTAAAGCTGAGACTGTGTAGGAAGTGGGGGCAGTTGTCCCATTTTGTTGCTGTGAACATTGCTGAATAGTCCATGGTGAGCTTTTATTGCTTGCCAGGGACATTTTCTGAGAATGGCTGATGGAAAAGTTGAACAAACAGTAATAATGGAAAAGATCTAGTTCTGCTTTCTTGGGCCTAAATGAAGTGTTTCAGTTTGCTAGATTAAATTGCCTTTGATAATAAGGCCAGGTTTTATCATTCGTGTGCAGTGTTCTGTCAACTGGACTGTGAATTACTTGAGAGTATCTCTCTGATCCTTGTCCCCTATCCCTCTGCCGTGAGAGGACTTTTAGGAGGTGCCCAGCAGTTGATGGCTGCCAAAGGATGAGGCGGGTTTTGTCATTAACACCTAGGAAATATGGCACCTGAAACTGCATCCGTTGTTTTGCACTGATCACTTCTATTACAGATGACCACATTGACAGTGTCAGTTTTTAAAGTTACAATTTCAGTTATGTCTTTATATGGATAATCTCTTTATGAATATTGGATTTATTATTTCATTTGTACACAAATGTGTGATAGTACTTGTATAGGTAAATTAAATTAATCTAGGACAATAACCTCAATGCCATAGGTCTACCACCGATTTAAAAAAAAAATAAATTCTGGAGAATTTTGTCCAGAAACTTTTTAAATAGCAAGATGGATAAAAATATTTTAGACTTCTAAAAAAATTGCTAAACCAAAACAAAACAAAAAACTAATAGTGGAATATACTTCAACAAAAGAAAATGATGGTTTGAACGTTCATTGGAATTACAACTTTAGAGTATTTAAGGGAGAAAAAAGGTATAAAGTAAGAACAGAATTACCAATTACTTAGATGACAGTTTTTATTAAGAAAAATCATCACACAAGTGATCAGCGGTTTGTCAACCCCTTGGTTTGCCATTACCAACTTACTTTCCGGACGTGAGAGAGGAGTATACTGGATGGTCAGAGAGTTACACCAGACTAGAGCCTTTTTCTAGGTGAGAGATGAGCAATACCTGATAGGGACAGTTTTTCAGCATTTTCCACTTATACAAAGATGGAAATGATGTGAGATAGGCAAAAATAGAATAATTATAAAATAGGCACATTATTCTAAGAAGACATCAGAGTTAAATATTATATAATCAGAAAATCGAAAATATTTAAACTGACTCAGATATTAGGATCAGTTGATATTTATATTTTTGTGTGTCTTTCTCCATGTTGCCTATCTTCTTAAAAGTACAAAAATGAAAGAAACAGTCCTTTACTTAGCTGCCTATTTTAAATGAAAAGCTTAGATAAAACTCATAAATCATATCAAAATTTATCTCTGAAAATAGTTGTTTGCAACTAGATATGGCGGCAAAGATCATAAGTGATTCAACTATTTGTTATAGTATTTGTTGCAGTCATCAGTATTATAAAATTACACTGAAATTAGTATCTGAAAGCTTTGAAAATCCAGTGTATTTCAGTAACAGTAAATGAAACTAGTTTATTTTTTAAAATTTCTTGATATTTCTGTAGTCTTGTCCTCTAGTTTACATGTAAATATTGCATAATATAATTATTTAAAAGTATTTTATTATTCTTCATACACAGTGGGAATAGGCTTATTTTACTGTTTATATAAATAATAATACCTTTAAATTGAGAGCACAATGTTAAAATATAAAGTAAAAGGAAACTCTATTAGAATCCAACCACCCTGATATAACCACTGTTAATATTTTGGTGGCTGTGCATCATATTATGTATCTGTAATGTATCATATAATTTTACATAAGTTGGATTGTATCATGCATGCTAAATTTGCTACCCCCTTTTTTGCATCATATTAATGTATCAAGAACATCTCCTTTTCCCCATGGGGTATATTATAGTAACAAGCCGTATTCATATAAGTCTACACATATTGATTATACATATGCATGCATACAACTAACTTACTTTGTTCATTGTTTTTTTAAATGAATCATATTGTACATATTTCATTTAGCAAATAAAACCCTGTGGAAGCCCTTCCAATTTATAAGAAATAACTCTAATCCATTTTTCTTAAATTCTTAAATTCCCTGCTGATGGAGATTAACTTTATTTCTGGTTTATGACTACCAGTAACCAGCCATACATGCAGAATCATATAAATATCCTTATATATATGTCCATGTGAATTGGTATTTTTCTTTTATAACACATATTCTCAGGTATGGGATTGCTGGGTCAAATTTAATTTTGAAAGATTTTTCTAGATGCTTTCCAAAGAGGTGCTAACACCTAACATTCCCCTTACCAGTTTTGAAGAGTACCCTTTTTCTCTTGTTCCTCTGAACAAAAGCTCTTAATTGTCACCAGTCTTATGCAAGCTGAAGTTATATGACATTGTTACTTGATTTTTTCATTTCCCTGGGTAACAAACCCGAGCATTTTATCGTTTGTATATGGATTTTTAGGTTTCTGCTGTCATGCATCTATACATAAAATGAACAGAATACATGTTCATTTCTCTTCTGTTTGTGTTTCTCTTACCAGTTAATAGCTTGTGTTACAGTAATTCAGTCTTTGTAATATTCATTTTAGATATTACACATTTATCAGTCTACTGACTACCACAAGTTTTGAGTTTTTAAAACATCAAAAGTCTTTTTTTCTACTTTTGCATTTTCCTTTGAGGTTGAGGTGACCTTCCTAGTCATAGATTGCAAATTTAGTCTCCTAGATCTTTTAAAAAGATTTATATTGTGTTGTTTTAATTCTAAATTTACATCTTCTCTTTCTGGACTTTAGTTTGTGTACATATAAGACAGGGCTTTAGTTTTATGTTTGTTTTTAATTTACTTTATCTGCTACTGTTTTAAATAGGTCATATCTTCCTCATTTATTGAACTATCAATATCTCACATTTTCTAGAATCTGATTCTGGATTCTCTATACTATATGACTGATTTATTTATGTCCTTCTATATGATACCATATGGACTTTTCTAAAATGAATGTATAATATATTTTGCTATATTTGAAATAGCAAGTACTCCCCTTTCTGCCCTTTCTTCATGGTTTTCTAGCTATTCTAATACTGAGGTCTTTATATCTAATTCTTTTTTTTATTATTATGTTATGTTAACCACCATACATTACATCATTAATTTTTGATGTAGTTTGTTTGCATATAACACCCAGTGCTCCATGCAGTACATGCCCTCTTTAATACCCATCACCAGGCTAACCCATCCACCTACCCCCTCCCCTCTAGAAACCCTCAGTGTGTTTCTCAGAGTCCATAGTCTCATGGTTCATCTCCCCCTCAGATTTCCCCCCCTTCATTTTTCCCTTCCTGCTATCTTCTTCTTCTTCTTTTTTTTTTTAACATATAATGTATTATTTGTTTCAGAGGTACAGGTCTGTGATTCAACAGTCTTACACAATTTATATCTAATTCTAAGATGAACCATGTAATTTTAACTGGAATAATTTATATTTGAATGTAACTATGAAATACTATGAAGACTTAGTATAGTTTTCTGTTTCTTCTACTCTTGTGTGTCATGTTTTTAAATAATATATTACAATTTTTATATAGATTCTGGATGTTTCTTGCTGCACTTGTTCCTATTTTGTAAGTGATTTTTTTCTTGGTAATATAGAGAGAATTTTTTTTAACATTTCTGTATCTAGGTGCATTTACAAGGGTAAAACTATTTGATTTGCATGCATTTAACTTACATCCACCCACATTGCCAATTCTTTTTAATTCTGAAACTGTTTTATTGAAGTCTCTTGAGTTTTCAGATTACCTAATGATAGCATTAACAAAAGAAATTTCTCATCTTTTCCAATATTTATGTCAATCATTTCATTTTCATTATATTTTTAGTTGGATGAACTAAACAGTTGCAACTATAACAGTAATCAATACAAATTTTGTTCCTAGGGAATGTATTTAAGTTTATGAAATAATTATTTTTAATTATTAGTACAGAAGAAAATATCTCATCAATATTGAGTCACTTAACAGTTAAATAGTATTTGAGTTCTCTTTTATCTTTAGAAGTTCTGCAAATAGTTAGAAAACCTTGAATTTATTCTATATTTTAGTCTGAGATTGATCTATCATAAAAAAAATAAAGATGAGAAGCTTTAGAACATTGAGTGTTACGGAATTTACCCAAATTGAAACCTGTTTAAGGAAGTACAGAGTGTTAGTATTAGAGTTTGTGTTAAATCCCACTGGAGCTCAGAGCTGGCAATGAGACCTGTGGTCTTCATATGCAGTAATATGTGTTCTTTTTCTCTAATTGCTAATTGAAGAGAGACCCTTGATAATGGCAATTTTCAATTAACTCTAGATCTCTTAAATAGCCTATTACTTAAAGAAGGGTCATTTAAGCATTGAAACAAAACATTGTGGTTAATTTTCTTTTATTCTAGTTCACTTCCTAATTAGAGCAGACATTAACATGCAACAAAAGGTATTTAATGTAACAACAAAGAAATTGGTGATTGTTGATAATCTGTGATAAATAGAATGCCAAATAGTGTGAAGTATTGGTGTCATTTGTCAACAATAAAAATGCTAGAAATTTGTATATCTATTTCAGGTCTCAGTTAGTATTCATATATAGTGATTACAGTGTCTACTTCCAATAAGGACTTGGGGGTGATTTACAATAAAAAAGCTAAATGAATGCACAAATGAGTGAATGAATGATCTATACATATATATGTGCATAAATGCAATTAGTAAAAGAAGAGGGGAAGGAAGATATTAGATGAAGTTTTGGAATCACATTTGGAAGTTGGTGACAGTGACTGAAAACAGAAGTTAGATTGAGATACCTGGACTGCTAATAGAAAAAAATGAAACATGATTTGTTTTTTTAAAAATATGTCTGTGTGCATGTATGCATGAATGCATGCATGCATGTGTGTTGTGTGTACTCTGGTTTCTTCTGTCAGTTGCTGGTAAATATTGAGAGCCCATGTCTATACAATAGTTCTATAAAGCAATTTAAGAGGCATCAAAGTACTATGGATCAGGTAGGAAATTTGTTTTGGCTAGAGGAAATCTTTGGCTCATAGAATGTCTTGCTCACATATAGCTGCATAGAATTCTCATAGTTCTTTTGCAAAGCACTAATATACCATCACTGTGAGATTCTAAAAATATTGCTTATGTTATTTATTCAGCAATTTTTTTGAGTCTCCTTGAAGAATAAGGGGATAATTACTTTTAAAAAATTAAGTTAATGGTTAAGTTAGAGAACAAAAATCAATAATTTGTGAGAATTCACAGCCTTCTTTTCTTTTCATTATTTAATGTTTTCCCCTTTGCTTCCCACCCCCCAAGGTAAATAGTAAAAAAGCTGCAGGAGAGTGTTCTCTCAAGAAAAGCAAGTTAGAGCAACAAAAGAGCTAGACTTTTGTGGGTCTGTGGGTTGTGGTGAAATAAAATATTGGGGAGAGCTCCAAGTGGCTTGCCCAAGTAAGAGAATAAGAATGCACTAGGAACCAAGAGGGAAAGATTGAAAGAACTGAAGAGTGAGCCCTTTTCCTGGGCTTTAAGTGAATAAGAGAATGAGCAATTTCATCAGTGCTGATAGAAACCACATTTTCTGGACTCCCTTCAATGCGTGAGAAAAAGTGAGAAAAGACTGAAATTTCAACTTTGGCAATGCTTCTTAAATATCATGTCATTCTTGGATGAAATAAAGCAGTGCTCTCCAAAATTTACTTCTGCTTCTCAAGATAGCCTTGGATCACAGTTGTCGGACCATATTGTTATGATAGGACACGTGCCTTACTCGTGTTCCTGCATGTGTTTTCATGAGTTGATTTTATTGTATGTCTAACTTAGTGGAAGGAGAGAGATAAATCAGAAAGCCATGCTGAACTGAATTCTAGGTGCATTTTGTGATGTTGCATTTCCCTCTTAAAAGCAGAGAAATTGAGAACTGTGACAACTTCAAGAAGGAAAGAGTAGCAAATGTGTCAAAAGTTACTGAGACTAGCAGTGTGCTTATACTGGTGCACAGAAACTAAGGGATTAAGTTTTTTTTTTCTTTTTTAAAATTGTAGTGTATTTCAAAGGAAGTATCACAAATCAGTGGATAAAGGAAACTTTATTCAATAAATAATACTGTGACATAAGTAATATATAAGAATTTACTCACTGTGTCTCTGTCAAATAAATAAATAAAATCTTTTAAAAAAAAGAATTTAGTGACAGAATTGTTTTTTAAAATACTAGTATTTACAACAAAATAAATACTAGTGAGATATTTTTAAAATGTTAAATAATAGAGGAAAATAGAAGAAAACATAAACAGTATCTAATTTGTAGATGGACTTCCTCCATTAAAGTAATTAAAATAATAGAGAAAATCACAGACTTCAAAATTATATAACACAGTAGATGAAATACACTGTGTCAGACCAGACAAATCTGGATTAAATCAATGTTCTTCCATTTATTTCCAACGGACTACATTTACTGTAATTGCATATTACAATTAGAACTGGTAACTAAAAGATAGCCAAAAGAAACAAATAGACTTTTGGACTAAAAGGGAGATAAAACTAAAGAACTGAAAGCTATTTATAAATAATAGGAAATGAGTACACTATATATGAAAATATATAGTGTGGTACTTGGCTAAAGTAGTAATTGCAGACTTAAGTGAATTTATTAGAAAACCAGTATACGGGTCAGTTTTCTTATCTGCAGATAACAAAGACCAAACAGAAAGCGGGAAGTTTAAAAGCAGAAAGGAGTTTATCATTGGTAATAGGTCGAGTGCAGAATTCCTGGGAGAGCCAGAGAAGCAAGCTTGGATGCCACATAGCCGGAAGAAGCACAGCTGGGAGAATGACCCAGGCCCACCAGAACACAGCTCCAGTAATGGTCCCCTGCCTCTACTCACTGTTCACTACTCAACATCCTTAAAGCCAGAAGCTACATTCTAGCTGGTGAAGAATGACCAAACACCTTGTAACCGTTCGCCTCTGTCTCAGGATGATCACATCCTTTAATTACATGCACTTGGGTTCATATCCCTTCCAAAGTGCACATACTGCATTGGTCTTATAAAATCTAGGCCACATGTATAACCCAGGCATCAAGGGATTCGAGGTAGGTGGTCTTCCTCTTCTGGGCCTCTGATGTACGAAGAAGACATGTTCCAGGAAGATTACAGTAGAGTGGAATAAGACAGTCTCTGACATTTGCCATGGTCAGTCCCCTCCTTTGGATACTCAGTATTTATAATACTTTGCTCCCATCCTAATAATGCAAATATAGTAACAACATGTTATTGAAATCACACTAATCTTTACAAAAGAAAATACGTTCACCTTCTCCCCAGAGTCACTAAATTCCATCCCTAGGTAATATTTCAGCTACGATCCAAAATCTATATAAATATATATCATGATATTATCCACCACCAGCATGCCCTATGTAAAATATAATGGACAATAGGGAGGAAAAATTAATATAATTAGTACAAATGAACACGTATATATGGTATAACAAAAACGAGAGTTAGCATAGCCCTGGTTTCTGTAATTGGTTACAAGGCCATCACTACGATATGTAACATTAAGTTCTTTCAGTGTGTTTTCAGTTGTCCTTTCATTTTCAGCTAGAATTGCAGCTGTTCGGGAACCTTTATCTAGTGGAGTGACCTAAAACTTTAATGCCCTGTTTGCTTAAGCTGGTGGATATGCCTTCACAGCACTAAAGATGGCAGAACCAGGATGCCCCTCCATTCTCAAGCAGCGTCTCCATTTGCCCATGATGATCCAAACCAGTCACCACAGCCAACTAAGTGACACCTGCCTATTTTTTACTCAGAGTTTCTCAACAGGCTCTAAGATGGCAGCACTTAGTGGGATGAAGAGCCAAACACAGCCTGTGCTTGTATATCAGCTTCTGAGTCACTAGAAATACTGTCTAATTGTGGAAACATTCATCACTTAAGAACTAAAACCTATAAAGCAGGATGTCCGAGGTGGTGCAAACCAGAATTTTTCAAGGGGATCATTAGATGTCAATCCCTAGCCTTTGGGTTCCCAGAAATATATATTTTGGCTCTGGGAAAAATAGCACCATATACTTGCTGCTGGTTCAGGTAAAACATCCCAACTTCACCAACTATTATTTTCCAGATGGCCCCCCAGCTGAAACTTCTTTTGACTGTTCTTTCATAGAGACAATTACTTCTGGATGACGAGGTACATGTTAAGACTAGTAGATTTCATTATGGTCATTCCATTGCCTTCATTCATTCACTGTAGAACAAGTTGCCTGGTCAGAAGCAGGAGGCTGCCATGACTAAGGATAAGGCATTATAAGGCATTGAGTAAATCTCTAGAAGGTGGTGCTGGCAGAAGCATGGTGAACAAGGGAGGCAAATCCATAGCCAGAAGAATTGTCTATACCAGTGAGATCAAACTGCCCTCCTCTTCCAGGATTAAAGGCTTACTCTACCTCCAGTCACAGATTCTCCCAGTATGGTGCTATACCGGGGCTCAGGGGTGTTCACTGTCACTGGCAGGATAGACACTCAGAATGGTAGCCTCCAGTTAACTTTGGTTTGTGCATGTTTTGAGCTCATGCAAAACCCTCATCTTTGCCAGCCTGTCTACCTTCTCCATGAACAAGCACTGAGGAGACTGGAGAAAGAAAATGGCTGGCATTCACGGGGGCAGTGTTCAGGTTAAAAGAAAAAGCATGACTTTGTACAAAAATCTGAGACCTTCTATTGTGGTTATTCCATGACTGTTGGTTCCACTGAGCCATAACAACCAAGTTCCGAGCTACTGGTGCAAAAGCCTGATTGAGCTGGAAGTACTTTGTTTGTTTTGTTTTGGGCCTCACTCAAGACTGCCAAATTTATTTGGTTTTCCTAGTAAATGCATCAGATCAAAAGAGCTAAGTGTTATATATGTTTCCTCTCTAATCCAAGGAGTTCCACCAAACATTGTGCCTTTTCCTTTGTGTAAGGAGAAGCAGGGTCCAGCAATTTGCCTTTCACTTTGGATGTCAAGGGATTTATTTGTGAAGTTACTTCTTTGAAAAGAGCAGCTACTCTTTTTACCTCATACCTAATAAGAGGCTTTTCCTTGAGACCTCTCCATTTCCTGGGGTCTGGTAATCTAGTTAGATTGGGCTGATTGACTAGTTTGGAGTGGTAGTGCTAACAGAATACTGCTGTGCCCTCAGGGGCCTATGGGGTAAGTCCTAAACTCTCTGAGATAATTACCGCCAAGGCTACGTCCTACAGACTCCATGAAGACCATGCTACGGAGAGGGAGAACAGCTTGGGGTCCTCTTGGATGCTGCTTATTAGTAAAGCCACCTGGAGGGGCATGGAACCCCAGCAGCAAGAATCTAGTACCTTTCCCTTCAGCAGTTCAGGATATGATAGCTTGGGGCTGGGACTGCTGCCATGAAGGACTCAGAGTTTCTCAACAGGCTCTAAGATGGCAGCACTTATAAAACTAGAGGGCTAGCGACAGCAATTCTATAAATTCAGCAAATTGCTTCTCAGTTTGGGGTCACGGTTACCTTATCTGTAAAAATTGAGAAATCAGTTGGGGATATTATCTTGGGTTTATATATACATATAAAACACACACACACACAAATATATATGTGTGCTTTATGATATTTTTATGAAACTTATGGCCAGTCAGAGCGATGTATCCTGGATTAACCTACCACCTTCAACACCCTCCTGTGTTTTTATATATTGCTTTGATTCAGGAAGTTTAAAGCCCAGTAAATTATGTTATAAAATTATTAAATCTATAAATTTATTGCATTTGATTACAAATACAGTATGCATAACAGCTTTTGTGAACGAATAATGAGATATAATGCCTAGCAAACCATTAAATCGATGATGGTTATTATTAATATTAGTGAAATTGATCATGAATATTTATTACCTTGTAAACATTTAATGTGCAGTAATTATTTTTATAAGTAATATAATAGGTCTGCCTGAGTACACAGTTATCCATTAGTGTTAGAATTAATATACTCTGAAGAATAGCCTTATTAATCAGTTATCATAGAATATGTAGCACAGTAAAATAACATTGTAGTCAATCCTCCCTCCCCAAAATGAAAATCTATATATTTAAAAGTGCCATCTGCATATAGTTAATGTATTGCCTTCCTCCTCTAAAATAAAAATTGGATTCATTTCTTTCATTACACGTTAAATGTTGATTTCGTTAGATCTTCCCTAAGACTTAACATAGACTTGCAATAAAAAAAAACCCTTGCATTTTAACTGAAGAATATCTTTCTAAATTCTCATAGTTATTACAAATATATACAATGGAAGTTGAAACATGAGATTCTTTCACTCTGGCTATTAGAGGCCCAATCAGACTTCAATTTATAACTTGAAACCCTCTATGTATTATAACATGTCAAATAGGTATTTAAACAGGGAACCTGACTTCTCCTTTTTATTAATCTCTCTTAAGCATCCTCTTCCATGTAAGTTCAGCTCAACAAAAGAGATTTCTACCACTAAAGAGAAATAACTTTGAGATTACAACATAAGTATAGTGGAACATAGTGAAAAAAAAAATGATGAGACAAAAGTGAAACCAACAATAGGCACTTTTCCATTAAGTTGAACAAATATTCTAGTAGGAATTCCCATATACTTATAATGACTTTTCATTTTTCCTGTTTATTGCAATTTATCTAAAGATGTTGATTTTTATGTCCTATTTCTGAATGTCTTGGTTTTTTTTCCCTGAGCCTTTGGGAGCCTTTGAGAATGCATTATGGAACGGCAAATAGAATTATCTTCTTTTAAATGATTTAGCTTTCCCATTTCTCTCAGTGTAGAAAGAACTGAGCAAACTGTGTTCTTCATCCTACAGACTGCATCTTTAAAGAATTTGTTAAAGAGTTTTTGAGTAGTGGGTAGGATGTTTTAAGGTACTATTTCTCAAGAACTCTATATATCTTCCAATGTAAAGCCTCTTCTCTAGTTTTAGTACATTTAAAATATCCATTACTACCTACACCCACTGTGTTGACAGTGATTTCTTCATGTTTGGTTATGTGCATCATGTGGTTCATCAATTGAGTGTATGTCACTATTTCTTCCCCAGCATTGAGACAAAATAAACAAATGAATAAATAAAATAAAGCTGAGGAAGACTTAAGTTCAGTACAGGAGAATATAGTATCATACACCCAGAAATTAGAGATGAACCAGACTGTAAATCATCCAATGTCCCTTTCTGTGTCAGCAGAGTTAACAGTTTTAGGTTGACTTGAGGTAGCTTCCAGAGAAGAAGTTAATGTGGAAGTTAGATTCAAATATGTAAGTTTATTTGCCTCGTCTTTGCCATCATCTTCATACCTCACATATGTAGGAATTAACCATTTTCAGGTAGTTCTCATGTCCATTACTCACATGATTCTCACAACTGTGCTGTCAAATAAAGCCAAACGCTGCTATCTCTACTTTAGAGACTTGGAGAAAATCACTGATTTGTCAAGATCATGTTATGAAGAAGGACAAGTATGTAGGTCTTTCCACTCTCTCCAGGCCAAATTCTCTTTTTTTCTTTCACTAGATAAAAAGAGAAAAAAAAATGGCACCAGAACATCTAGTTAAGCAAAAGTTAACATTAGCCCCAATATTAAAAAAAAAAAAAATAGACTAAATAAGCATGTCTGGATGAAGCACGTCTGGGAGTGAGAGTCCAAGAGTACCTGTCACAAAAGTCCCTTTAGCCCCCCTCCCTAAGGCCACACTGCTCAATCCTAATGGATGTTAGACCCTTAGACCCTGCTTCCAGTCTCCCAGACCTCGTCTCTTTTTAGGCAGCTCTTTACAGACTGGGAGGCAATAATATTTTGTAATCCTTCCCCTATGTGAAGCAGAATTTCTGTTGCTGATCTGAACCAGTTCACCCTCTCCATCAATCCTGATGGTCCACTGTTCTTAGGAAGCAGCTCTGTCTCTTTGTCACAGGAATTATTATTCACGTAAGTCTCCTCGATTCTGGACATATCATTTGCTAATTTTAAATTCAATATTTTGGGGCGCCTGGGTGGCTCAGTCGTTAAGCGTCTGCCTTCGGCTCAGGTCATGATTCCAGGGTCCTGAGATCGAGCCCCGCATCGGGCTCCCTGCTCGGCCGGGAGCCTGCTTCTCCCTCTCCCACTCTCCCTGCTTGTGTTCCCCTCTCTCGCTGTGTCTCTCTCTGTCAAATAAATAAAATCTTAAAAAAAAAAAAGATTAAAAAAATTCAATATTTTAAATTTTCTGCTATTAAATTCAGTATTCAATAAAAATGTCATGGGCTTGAGCAGGTCTTTGAAAGATTGAGATAACCAAAAGAAATGAGAGAGAAACAGGAGCTGTAAAGAGTTGGACAGATGTAATCAACATCCCACATTTTCATATCCTTGAGAAGATGATAGGGATGTTATGAAGAACCTTGAAAGTCAGGGGGAAGGATTCCAACTGAATGAAGTGAACTCTAAGACAGCCATTGTGAGTTCTTGAACAAGTGATAAATTAGGTAAATAAAAATTTGTCAGGAAAGTCTTTCTGACAGGGCAGTGCAGGACAGCTAATACACAAGACAAAGAAAAATGGCAGTTAAACCTCCTACTCCTGTCACCAGACAAAGAATACTGGGCCCAGGACTGTGTGAGTGGAATGGAGAGCAGAGATGATTGAAAGAATGCTCTGCATAAGGATTTTGTGATAACCTGCTGCTAAGTTGGCAGGGGTGGAGTTGACAATGAAGAATCAGAAGGAATGGGAAATGCAGCAAACCACTTTGAGGGGGAAATGTTGAATTCAGTTTAGGATCTATTGGATTTGAGGTAAATAGAAGAAATATGTCCACAGTTATTTTAGTTGAAGTCATGGTTATGGATGTTCATCTAAGAGAGTGAAAGTTCAGAGAAAAGAGAAAAAGAGCAGGGAAGTATTCTAGAATCGGCGATCAAAAACAGGAATAGTTGGCATTCTTTTAGAATAATTGCATTGATTTTCTTACATTTTTATGAATTATGAATTACATTTTATGATTAAGTGCTAATACTAGTTTCAGTAATCACTGAGACCACTAGATTATCTAAGCAGTGGAGAAATGGAGAATTGGGCAGGTTAGGTGAATGTTTATGGAATTTTAGTGTTTTAGTCAACATAGAAAAATTTTCCAGGGGCACCTGGGTGGCTGAGACAGTTAAGTGTCTGCCTTTGGCTCAGGTCATGATCCCAGGGTCTTGGGATCAAGTCCTGCATCCTCGTCAGACTCCCTGTTCGGCAGGGAGTCTGCTTCTCCCTCTCCTTCTCCCTCTGCCCCTCTCCCCTGCTTGTATGCGTGTGCACGCATGCTCTCGCTCTCTCAAATAAATAAAAATCTTTAAAAAATTGTTTTTCCAGTCATTTTCACTGCCCCAAAGCTTTTTTGCCTTTAACTTCTCTCCCTTAACTTGGGTATATTTGACCTGATTTCTCTCTCTCTTCCATTTATCATGAAAATTATGACATGACAGTTAACATTCGAATTGATACTTGATAATTCTTTTAAATAATTCATACAGAATATTGTGATGTATAAGGAAAATATGTATTTGATCTTCATCTGCATTTCCTGCCTCACAGATCCCAAAACACTTGGAATTTCATAAATGTTGAGAATGGGAAAGGTGCCTTTTGGAAAACACCTGGAGAAGAAGGCTGCTTGCCTTTGGAGCCAACCCTGTGATTAGAGGGTTGAAACTTCTAGTCCCACCTCCCAGCCTTCTAGGACGGGAGAAGGGCATGACATTAAATCAGTTGCCAATGGCCAGTGATTTAATCAATCATACCTATGTAATGAAACCTCCATAAAAACCCTAAAGGATAGGGTTTGGAGAGCTTCCAGGCTGGTGAGCATGTGGATGTGCTGGGTGGGATGAGAGCAGTGGGCCTAGAAGGGGCATGGAAGCTCTGCCCCCTTTTTCCATGTCCTGTCCTCTGCAGCTCTTCCATCTGGCTATTCCTGAGTTCTGTCCTTTTATAAAAAGCCAGTAATCTAGGAAGTAAAATGTTTCTCCCAAGTTCTGTCAAACCCAAGAAGTGGCTCTTGGGAACTTCTGGTCTATAGCTGTGTGGTCAGAAGCACAGATGACAACCGGGACTTGGAACTGGCATCCAGGGGTGCTGGGGGCAGTCATGTCCAGTTGAACCTGGTAGCTAATGTCAGCATTAAGCTGAATTCTCAGACGCCTTGCTCACGTCCAGGAATTGCTCATTGGTACTCCTTGAAAAGCCTCGATTCCACACGTTGAAATTGGGTGCAGAACCCACACCAATACCTAAAATACCCCCGTGTTTATGTTTTCCTTCTCCTTTTGTTTAGTTTGAGTTTTAGAAACAGGGTCAAAAAGTCCTTAATGTTAAAGAATGACTTGGATGAGCAGAATTGTCAAAATTAATCCTGCCCCGTAACACCATTTTAGAAGTCTGGCAGATGGTTTTTACCCTGCCTCATCAATCTAGGTAGAGTTTTCACTTGCCTGTGGCTTTGGGATGGTGCCATGAAGCTGCACTATGGTTCGCCACCGGGAACAGCATGGGTGATAAGGAAGCAGCTGCATGAAAGCCTTCGCTGTGTGAAAGGATAGAAAATGTATGTACTGGCCCTTCCAGGGAGGCCTCGTTGCTGTAGCAGTTTATCCCATTACTAAATATGTGCTGGGCTGGTAGCCTCACATTCAGCTGCTGACCAGCAGCGTGGCCCTCAGCTTTAATAGGGAGCATATGATCACTCCAGCTGGTAGGTGGCACCATTTGGCGACATTCCCCAGCAGCTCAACAAAAGATTTTCAAACATCAAAGCAAGGGGAAAGACCTCTGCCTTTATAAGGAGAGTGGTTTGACCATGCATGCATTTTGCGTCCATGAGAATTATTGCTTCTAACTTGCTGAATTCTGTAAAAGAAAGGGCGCCCTTAGAGAATGAAATTAGCTTGGAAAATTTGCAAACTTGATTCAAATTGATAAATAAATGGTAAATTACAGGAAATTTAATTTTGTGTTTAAAAAAGGAATGCAGCTTGAATATAGTTAGAGATGGGGGAAGTATTTTTTTAAAGATTCAGTCTGAAAACACAAGCCGGTAAGAATTTAGATATGAAAACCAAAGAGTCTTCAATTTTACTGAAGAAAGAGACCTTAGAGGTCTCTTACATTAGGAAAATGTAATTTCACTATATGGGAATTGATGAAGCAGAGTAATCTCCACCTGATCGGTCATGCCACTTGAAAGGAGCAATTTAGGAATATCTTGGGTCTCTTGATTATGAGTGACAGCATCATTTTCTGTCTTGCTACAAACTGGGGACCCAGAAAAACTGGGCAATCCTCTTGGTCTGTTCATTTTTTTTCATTGAAAAAGCAAACAGTAGATTAGTAGGAAAAATAAATGTATCTGAGTTTTCCGTTCTTATATTCATCTCTGAATATAATTTTAAAATTAAATCTGTTTGTATGTAAGCATAAGAGATGGAACTATAGGCATCAATTGGCTGATGGCTATCTTAGTAAATGTGAGAAATGCATCTACCTCAGAAAGCATGTCCTTTTTTTCTCAGGTAGTTAATAGAGACAGTAATACTCTGTAAGTGGTTTAAGTCCCATTACTCTTAACATTTTTCTGGGCAGCGTTGGGACAAACACTTTCATTCTTGGGAAAAAAAAAAAACCTAATCAAATTAAGATACTCTGTTAGAGTATACAAGCCTACACATATGATTTTCTTTATACAAAGTGATATTTGAATCTACTCTGAACACCAAATTGTATTTTTTTTCATATTACAAAATTTGGGGATGCTTGTTAATATTACAAGAAGATTTAGGGTAAAATCCTTTATATAGAAAATTCTCCTGTAACATGAATAGTGTTATTTAATGCATTTGCATCTTTATAGGAAGAAAACGTGTTCTTTAATTCAGTAAGAATTTTATAAGTGCTTCCAGACTCCTTCTACAAGAACTAAAAAAGATACATTACGATGAATCTTATTTACAGATAATATGTTCTTAAGTGCCAAAATGATTTATGTTTCTGAAAAGTCCCATGAGCTCATCACATTCTCTAGGCCTTGTGAAGAAGTAGGAATTGGGCTGGGTTCAGGGGCTACCACACATGGACTGGCTCATCAATCATCCCATCCTACTCCCCCAGTGTGGTGCTTCTCAAGCTCTCTACAGCAAAGGATCAGATGTTGGTTGCTGGTTCTCATTTTTGTTTTTACTTCATTTCTTACTGATCAAATAACACGGTCCTATTGTATATGTTTAGAATATAGCTAGCTCATGCCATATGCATCTCTCCATAGAACTCTGCATTAACAAAACTAGGCTATACACCCTGGTCATCAGATTGCATCCAGAGATCATGTACTTGGGTCTTGCAAACTTCAAACTGCTTTAAAAATGCCTCAGTACTTACTTTTGACTCCTGGGCTTAGCTCCTTGCATACCCTTAACAAACAGTTGCCCTCATCTGTGGACCACATTTTGGATAGCACTGTTCTTGTAGGATTTTCTGTGCTACAAAGGCAGAAAACTATATCGTATTTTTTGAAGTTGCTTGCAACCTGGTTGTGATTTAGACTCCAATAATGTGCTAGAGCTGGGCTTGGAATCTGAGCTGAGATCCTCAGGAAGAGAGAGGACCCATTTCACGGGGGAGTTTGTGCCAGAAAAGTTGTTTCCTCTAGCCACAAAAGCAGCTTTATGGATTAGAGAAATGGCCGTGTGATTCTGAGGGCTGGAATTTGTCCTGGAGGCTTGGCTTAGATGCCTTCTCCTCCAGCCTATCCAATTATTTTACAAACCATCTCATATCTGGTAATATATCTTATTGTGTGATCTACTCAGTCTCTTTTATCTAAGAAGTAAGGGCTAATACTGATAAAGATTTATTTGCCAACTATAAATTTGGAGTGGCTTATATTTTTGGAGTGGTTGGGAGTTACCTCGAGACCAGTGTTCTCAAACTTGACTGTGCTAATAGAGCAGCTGAGAATGTTGTTAAAATACTGATTCTGATTCCAAAGTGCAGCCCGGGGACCTGAGATTCTGCATGTCTAATAAGCTCCCAGTTAATTACACCCATTGGTCCACAGACCTAACGTTGAGTAGCAAAACTCTAGATTATGCTAAGCCTTCAGGAACAATTTCCATCTCCAGGGCCCCAGACTGCTGATGTTAGGCTGCAACAAGATGATGAGAAGCCATTCTGACCACTTTATTACTTTCCCTGGATTAGAAACAAAGTGCCATGGTGACATCCAACTATAACTTTATTTTTTTTTCTTCTTCCTTTTGTTTTTTGCCTTATTAGGAACAGAAAGAGAAAAGGTTGTTTTTTATTTGTTTGTTTTTATCTATCCAGAGAGAAGGAGAGAGTGGGGCGCCTGGGTGGCTCAGTCGGTTAAGTGTCTGCCTTCAGCTCAGGTCATGATCCCAGGGTCCAAGGATCGAGCCCCACATCGGGCTCCCTGCTCAGCGGGGAGTCTGCTTCTCCCTCTCCCTCACCTCCCCACTCATGTTCTCTCTCTCTCAAATAAATGAATAAAATCTTTTTAAAAAAAGAGAAAGGGATTAAAAGAGGATTCAAAGCAAAGAGGCTTCAAACGGGGTTTACAAGGTGCAGCTTTTTTGCCTCCTCAGTGTATTCAGCCTATCTGTTTATAAGGGACACATCTTACTAATAACTTATGATGCCATGGTTTCAGTCTATAATTTTATCTGCTTCCCATGAAAAGGAACTATTTTCACATGGTGCTGTTTGGGGCCAGGGTGCTTCAGACCATATTTGGAGACTTTTCCTGAGCGTGATGGACATGTTATCTAGATCTGGAGAGAGTTTGCTTCAGAGAAGCAAAGAAGATGGGAGATGGGATTCCAAATGGCAGGTAGTGTAGACAAAAGTGGGTAGAAGAATTGGGCTACTCTTTGTGGATTTAGTGAGGAGAGCGGGTAGCTGCAGGCTACTGGGGGGCAGGACTGAAAGTTAATTCTCGCTAAGTGACAAGCTGAGGGAGGGCAGCGGGAGCAGTGGCAGCTTATGGGGAGCTTTTCTTACCAGAATGAAAAGTTGGGACTAGCTCCCGAGAAAATGAGGGTGTTTAGAAGTTTCTATTTAAGAAGCTAAAGAATGATAATGGTATTTTAGGAGATGAATTGGACTACCCTTAGAAAGAAGGTGTATTTTCACAGATGTTATGATTGTTAAATGAGCTACAGAAATAATTTTAGGGAAAAAAATATTTGAACTCAATTGCATTCTTCTTTTTGTGTAACTTGAATAACTTGAATTATCGAAAATGAAACTTATAATTTACCAGTTTTAACCTTGACCTGACGTTAAAAATGTTAAAGATGTGGATAATCAGAGCCTGAAAGTAACTGTCAAAAATATCTGTGCTCTGTCGGCTCTTCATAAAGTCTCTTCAAAGACAGGTATTGAACTCTGCTCTCCAGTTTTTCATTTTTTTCAATATTTACCTGATTACTTTCCATCTGATATAAGGTGTACTAAATAACATCTGCTTCTGTATGAAAGCCAAGCTTTTGTTCCATTAAGTCCTGGCCATCTGGGCTATCCTGAACATACCACGTAAAGGAGAAGGAAACTGTCACAGTGACCATCACGTCTTCTGCCAGGGCACCCTTGCAGAGGCATAGCCCATGCCTTGGACATTCTGAAAGGGGCATGGTCTCATGAAAACCATAATGAACCAGAATGTGTAGTTTTCCTAAGCTCTTAGGGTCAACTTTTTGCATGGCCAGAATAAAGGAGAGACTGGTACAGGATGGCAGCTGAATAGTTTAGTAACAATGGGTCGTTTGGTGACCCTGTTTAGTCTCACTAACAATCACAAAATGGGCTTACCAAGGCCTAAAACGTACCCTGCTGTGTGGGCCTTCAGATATTCCTATTGCCTTGGCTTTCAACTCTGATGTGCTCATGATTATTAAAAGTATACAAGCCATCCAGAACTATCAACTAAACCCTGACCTTTAATTCTGGATCTCCCTACTGAATGTTAGCCTGTTGGATATGTCCTGGATATGTCCACATCAAATCACGACATTAATGTTAAACTCATTTATCAAATGCCAGAAACTTGCTTCTCATTCCAAGCTCCCATTTCAAAGATATGCAGTGCTGCTCACAAGATTGCCAAAGTTAAAAAATTCCAAGTTATTTAATGACTCCTTCTCTTTTAACCCTTTCAACTATCCATCAGGTTGCATGGTTTCTAACTCCTCTTTTCTTATAGTTGGTAACTCCTTTTAATTCCTATTGCCATTACCTTGGCACCTTCATAAACCGCATAAGCAGAAAGATTCAGTTGGAATCCCAGTTCTGCTATTTGCTGGACTTAGGGGAGACATTTAGATTGCATTTCCTTATCTTACACAAGCAAACAAATAAATGACTTTCTGCCTTACGCAGTATTTGTGAGGATTACAATTAGATATGCTAGGTAACACAGAACATGGCTCATAGCTGACATTCAGTGAAAGTTAATCTCATGTTCATGATCAGACCTTTCAGCTTGAGCATTGCCTGGCCCATAGTGAGCATTCAATATGTGTTTCTCTTTATGGGTATGCGCATTAGATTATGTCAGTGACATCATCATAACCATCATCACGGTGTCTTGCCTCCAATCTTGTATCCTAGTATTCTACCTCACCATCAAGTGTATATAAAATACATCTTGTGAGATCTCATCCAATTCTCACAGGATCTCAGTACAAATCTCTTGAGGTCTCATGTACATCTCATGAGATCTCATCCAAATCCCGCCAAATCTCAGTCCATATCTCATGATGTGCCATCCAAATCTTTGAGATCTCAGTCCAAGTCTCAAGAGAAACAAATATCGTGTCCTTTTTGCTGCACGTCTTTCAGTGGTGCGCTCGCCCACAGGAAGTGCCTTTCTGGATCAGCATAATTGCCCTTGATCTGACCTAGGCTTCAATTCCACTCCCATTTCCAGTGTACAACACAAACTCCTTACATTGAGGCCAGGGAAAGATCTGTGTTTTCCCCACCAACCAATGGCTCTTTTCTTTCCTATCTCCATAAATTGTCTTTATCTTAATCTGACAAATTCTAATACATTGTTTAAAATTCACCGTAGTGACCTTCTACTTCATATAATCTTCTGTGCCTCCCCAAGCAGAATGATATGCTTGCAACCTAATTGCTCTACTCTTAACTTTTTGTACCCAAAGCCCAATATTAAGTAGAGTTAATACACATTTGTTGAAGTAATTGTTTGGGGTATTAGAAAATTATGAGAAAGACAATAGATTGATGGATAAATAATATATATGTCACATATTAATATAACTTAATACTGTTTTTGTGTTTATGCCACTAATTTCTCATATGTAGGACCTGCTTTGAAAATTAACATTTATCAAGGAAATATATTTGTTTTGGCTTTTCCATACACTAATTCCTCCTTAGGACAAGCAGCACATTTACAAAGTACATGGATGGTAAAAATCCTGGGGCAGTGAAATAGCAATACTAGTTTGACAATTAGCCAGTAACTTTGGCATTGGCCTCAACTAAAGCATTTGCCTGAACACACCAAGATTTACGGTTTAAATTGTGACAAGTAGGGAAGAATGGTTAAGAAAATGGGCTCTGATTTTTAAAAATCCGAGTTCAAATTCCAGTCTACTACTAACTAGCTATACGATCTTGAACATGTTCCCTAACCTTTCAGAGACTCCTTCCCTATAAAATGGAAATAATAATAATGTAAAATGATCGTTGGGAGTCTCAAATGAGGTCTTAAACTTGGGTTGCATACACACAAGACACACGTGACTACCCTAGACCACATTTAGCATCAAGTCTGCTTAGAAGGATATAGAATAGGAACTTGGCGTGATCATAGTTTCAGATGTTCCTCATCTGGTAGGAATTCTCATAGAAATCCACGCAGCACAGCTCAAAAGGAGGAAAAGCTCTACATCAGACAGGCCTAAGAGCTGTCCTGGCTTAAAAGTCTCATGATCCACAGAAGCTGGTATCTCTTGAAGCAGCCCCATGGTCATAGCCTGCAGGGTCCCTATAAAAACAAGCCCTGTCCTAAGAGTTGCCACATTCAGGGAAGCCCAAAGCTGTGGCTGTCCGCCAGGTACCTGTAGCTCCCCCAGTGCAGGCTATTTTATCCTGGGGGGCCATTTTATCATAAGTAGTATGATGTAGTAACATAGTTGACTTCCCAACTTTTATCAGATTACCAAGGTAACTAACTAGAGGTAGTTAACTGACGGTCAAATTCTCTACAAAAGATTAAAAGGGATTGTCAATCCCTCTGCCTGTACTTGGAACATGAACTTAGGAAGTATTACATATACAATATACGCATGTTTATATGAAGACAGTCTCATGAAAGATAAGAAATGTATCTAAGAGGAAATTAAATTTGGAGAATTTTGTAAAGAGGCATCATAGAGGTAATGATTTGGTCATTATTTTGCCTGTTTTTTGTGAATGAACTCGTAAGTGTTAGAATGAAAACTTATTACAGACGAAGTTTTGCTCTATAGTTAGTGGTGTACCTAATGTATTATTAATACTCAGTACGTGCCATGTGAGTAAAAATTGGGTTTTGATCCTCTCTGTCATTATAAGAAAAACAGAGCTGACTCACAGGGCCCTTTTACCACAATTCTCGGATGATTCTTTTTCCCAGACCTCTCAACTCAGACAAATTGACTTTGATGCTTTGAGCTCTAATTGTCTCCTAGGAATGCAATTTTCCTACACATGCCAGTAGAATTAAGAAGACTGAATGTGAGTGGTTGCATTAGAATGGACCTGCCTCTCGGTATGGTTAATTACCATAGTTAAATATAGCACCTGAATGACAAGACAGAATTATCATTGTGTTCTCCCACTGGAACAGATGGCTCTATCATGGCGACAGGCTGCCTGTGTCTTGTAAACATGCACTATTGGTTATTGAGAATGGGCAAGAGTTCAACTAAGAATCAACACAAGGCCATCCAATTCCAGGAAAACCACTCGAAGTGCATATGCCCGTAGTCATTGACATTCATAACATCATCTTCATATGTATACGTTTCAGTTTAGAATCCAACATCCCTCTAATTCAAGTAGGAGTAGAGAGATACAAGTTTGAACATAAATACTTTACTGATAAGTAAATATGGGAGATCTATTGAGAGGGTATTCTTTAATACATAAATAGACTTAAATTTCTAATGTCTGTGATGTTTTTAAGATACCTATATGTGTATTGTATATTAAAGTGTGAACCAGAAAAGTTGATCTATTTGAATAAGTATACATTATCATAGTAAGTGGCAGCTAAACTTCCAAGTAATATGAAAAATAATGTTAAACTTATATTTAATTATATTTTCTATTTAAAATAGCAATGTATTAATTTAGCCAGGCATGTTTGTTTAAATCACTCAACAAGGAAAATTATATGTTAACAGCTCTTGGTTTCACATTTTCTAAATTACAACAAATCCAGGAATGAGTGAAATGAACAATATGGTGAACTTGGTTTCAGTTAATTTTGCTTAGTCCCTTTGTTTTCTATTTCCTATGAATAGTTTAACATCTCTTGCAAAATAGGAGGAAACGCAAATGTTAGCTTTGAGTCTAACTGCTTTTACACATCATAAATGTTGATATATTTTCAATGAAATTGGAATTGTACCTCCAAGTAGAAATAAAAATGTCCAAGCTTATTTTACTCTAGAGTGTAGAAGACAAAGTTCCTAACTGCTTATTAGTCTGTGATGAGAATACCAATGTTCTTTTGCAGCTTTTGCCAGCAAGAGAAGCTGCCAACGACCTTCCAGTCCTGTGTGATCACCAAAGCGTGCCAGGTGTCAGAGTGGTCAGAATGGAGTCCCTGCTCAAAAACGTGCCACGACACAGCGTCCCCCAAAGGCACTCGTGTCAGGACGCGGATCATTAGGCAGTTTCCTATTGGCAGCGACAAAGAGTGTCCAGAACTTGAAGAAAAAGAGCCCTGTGCGTCTCAAGGAGATGCAGTTGCCCCCTGTGCCACGTGAGTAAATAAGGACCGCGCCTTCTGCTGCTGTGACGTCTCCCCAAACTGCGTGTCTCCCCGCATTCGCTTACCCAGGTGACACTAACTGAAGAGTAGTTTGAGAAATAGGGATTTTTACGACTCCTAAGTGGGAAAAAATAAAATAGCAGTTTTACAAGCCCTGTCCTTAAAGAATTCTGGTTTTACAGAATAAACATGTCTTTAGCAAGCTATATTTCCAACTCTCCATGAAGTCTGGGTTTTTAGCGGTGATTCTCTATTTATGTATCTTCTGTAATAGAGATTGATAAATTTCTTCTGTAAAGGGGAAGATAGGATATTAGGCTTTGAGGGGAACAGGTGTCTCTGTGGCAGTGACTAAAAAGTACCATTGGAGGAGGAGATCATATATAAACAAATGAGTGGATCTGTTCCAATAAACCATTATTTATAAAAACAGTGGACGGGTTGGTTTTGGTTCTTGGGTCATAGTTTGTCAACCCCCATTCTATAACATAAAATAAACTTTCAAAATATAGGTTCCTGTTGCTTACTGAGCAAGGCCTATTAAAATTCAGTACTATAGATAATAAATCCTGTTGAATATCTACTACACCAAAATAATGGGACTTTAAGCTACTTGAGGACAAGATTGTTATTAATCTTGTTTTGTTTTGTTTTGTTTTGTTTTGTTTTGTTTTTTATCCCCAGCATATATCACAGGGCCTGGCACATAGCAAGTGCCCAATAAATGTTTATTGAATTCTGATGAAATAAGACTGGTTCTGAAATATTTAGCAGTATATCCTAATTCTTTTTATCCTTAAAAAATATTTCCAAGACATTACTGTGAATTATCTTGGCAATAAATACATTTGAGCTTAGTCTGAATATAGAATATTTATAAAACAACTTAGAGAATCTTAGTTTCTCAGAGATATACACAAGCTTCATTGAGAGCTTTTTTGGAATATTCAGAAACACTTAAAGAACATGCATACAACACGAAATTCACGAGCCAGTGAGGAGGAAAATTAATCCTACTACCACCACTTCTAACAATAATAACAAGTAATAGCAAAGATAGTGATGATTTACATGAGACCTTCAATTGCGCAGCACTTTGGACTCCTCTATTCTCTCCTGATATAACAAGGGATTGAAAACTGCAGGGAGTTTCCTTCTTAACTTCTCTGCTTGTCCCACTGACCCTGTGTTCCTCTCTACATAATAGGCTTGAGGAAGTCGTCAGGATCTCCTGTGTTCTGTCTCCTTTGAGTTTCTTCCTTTTTTGCTTCAAGCTAGGTGTTTTATTCTTTATCTTCTGAGATATTCAAACACCGCTAACAAAATAAATATATATTCTGAATCTCTTTCTTCTCTCCCTTTTTGGAGGGTAGCAGTTTTTTAGCACGTGTGACCAACTCACAATAGGAAAAGTGTAATCCTAGGATGGCCTACATTTGGACTCCATTCTATAAAAAGTAAAATTTTTATTTTAACTCCCTTGATGAATGATTTGTTTGATTTTACTTTCCTTGTCACCCCCACCCCACCCTCTTACTCAGGGCATTAATTATCCTTTTTTTTTTTTTTTTTAATTTACCTGAATGTTGTACTTTCTTTATAAACATATGTCAAGAGTGTTGTTCCTTGCTGCCCCAGTCCTGCACCTGTGTTCAGCCACTTATAAAGATGAAAAAAATGGATGTGAAGGTCAGTTTGACTGTCATGAAACTTTACCACTAACACAGCAACGCACCTAGATCAGACATATGAAGGCCCATTTAACTTTTTTGTCTAATTGAGATGAACATTAGCACATCCATTTGTACCTGTGTTGGCTGTTAATCTGATTACTGAGGAAGCATCTTGGGTAAAGTGACACAAAGTGCTACATGAGCCATTTTCTTTGTGCTTTTAGAATATCCATTTTCCTCGAGGTGGAGAAATGCCATCACTTTCTATCTTTAGTGGCATCGGGAAATGGTTCCCTGGCTCTGTCCTTAAAGCACGTGTTGGGCTGACAAGCCCCTGACATTTCTTTCACATCATAATGTTGATTGGAGCTTTAATTTAGAACCACAGATCATCTTTCTTGTGTTCCACTGATTAGAAACATCAGCTATTTTCAACATCCATCAGGCACTCATCATGGATTCTCAGTGCTACAGAAAAACACTCATTCTTGACAATAAAGAGAAAAGTCTGAATTGTTATGTTATATTTTTTAATCCCAACACACAATTATAATTTTGATCCAGTATGAAGTAGCAATTTTCAAGCATTTTATTAAAGGCAAAACAAATGTTTGGGTTGATCGTCATTTAGAATGTTTTCCATTCCCAGAGTCACTCCTCCTTTGTTTATAAGCATCCAGAAAGGGCAAGCCCGAGTTCAGCTTAATTGAACATAAAATTTTATGTTTTCAGCATGATGCTCTCTTTTCATAAAATATTTATAAGTAACTTCCAGTAATTGCAATTAAAACAGGATTATCCTAGATTTAACCCCTCTTTAAATGGAGCACTGCCTAGGATAGAGGAGAAGAAATTGAAACTGAATCTTCACCACAGATGTAATAGCCTATGGTTGATTCGAGAGGAAAGTGTTTTTTAGATTAATCTTCTTCAGAACAAAATACCGGAAGAGCAGAGCAAAGTTTTACTCAGTAAACATGGTTGTCACTGCCAGCATTTTCTTTCTTTAGGTATGGCTGGAGAACTACAGAATGGACCGAGTGCCGTGTGGACCCTTTGCTCAGTCAGCAGGACAAGAGGCGGGGCAACCAGACAGCCCTCTGTGGAGGAGGGGTCCAGACACGAGAGGTATACTGTGTGCAGGCCAATGAAAACCTCCTCTCACACTTAAACACCCACAAGGACAAAGAAGGTAAACTGTCTTCTTCTTCTTCTTTTTTTTTTTTTTTTGAAAAAATGTTCATCATCATTAGCCATCAGGGAAATTCAAATTAAAACCACATTGAGATACTACCTTACACCAGTTAGAATGTCTTCTTCTTCTTGAGGACTTAGGCATGAAGACTGAGCATGGAATCACCTTGCAGGGGCATAGAGATAGAGATAGAGATAGAGGAGTTAGAGATACAGATACAGATATTTGCAACATGAATAGAACATAATTCTGTTCACTTCATGGTTGATATCCACTATGGTGAACGATAATTTAAATTTCGGTTATAAAAAAAACTTAATCCAGTTCTGTCTCTGGTCAGTTCCGATTTACTGACAAGTCTCTAAATTTTCTGACCATAAGCTCTGAGTCAAAATTTAGCAGGAGTAATTAATTATAAAAATAGAATAAAGCATCTTGTAAATAGACACATAGAGTGCTCGTATATATTCTCAAGTCCAGAGTTTCCTTATATGAGATGTAAAACCTGCTAGTGAAAGAGCAACCCCTTTTGCTGTTTATAATATGGTTGAAAAATAAATGTATCAAAATTAACTCAAAGGCATGACTTTTTTTAAAACCCTTCGATTAAACCCTCTGACTTGGCAGACATATCTTAGAACTTTTTTTGGTCTAAATCTCAATTTGAGGAGAAGACTTTGGTAAGTGTGCCAAAGGATAAGTGAGTCCAACATGGCCAATGCTTAAAGTATGTATTAGTATATATTACTATTACTCTAAAATTCTAATCATTATTGGATCAAGTTTGTATTCAATTAGTTACTCATAAGTCCCCACAACTAGGAATATTTTTAAACAGTGTTATAAGCAGACCTTCTTACCTTCCCTCGACTTGAGGGATAGCAGGGCTCTTATCATTAGACCATTTAATAAATATCTATTAGTTGCCAAAAGAGTTCCAAAAATTGTGCAAGGTGGTGAGGATGGAAATATCAGTACAAATTTTGTGTCAGGAAAGTGCTCATGGTTATCATGAGGGTACACAAACAGTTATAATACAGTATGAAATGCATTATAACTTGAGTTTTAGAATAACTGTAGGGGTATCATAGAAACAGAAACATAGAAGAAGTGGCCTACAGCTGAGTGATGACACACACATTCCATACAGTAAGTGGGTCAGGAATGCAAGAGGAAGTTTCTTGCAGGCAGAGGGGACAGTGTGTATTAAAGCACACAGTTAAAGAAAAGCAAAAACAAAAAAAGAAATCTTGCCAAGGAAGATGAGTATGTTGTATTTGGCAAGGTGTAAATAGGACAGGGTAGTATTTCCTAGCAAATATGTTGGTTGGAAAGGGAAAAGAATAAGAATAAAGACCCAAAATGAGAATATTCAGAAAAGAAATCTGACAAAGGAGGGCCAGAAGAGAAGGGAAAGAACCAAGAAAAATGGGTATTTCAAAAAAACAAAAGAAGAGCCGACTCCTCTGCCTCCCCCCGCCCCACAAAAAAATGAGTGGTACGCGTGACCAGCAGCAATTCATGGAAAATAAACACTGAAGTTCTGCATTTGCAACTTGCAAGATTTAATTGTTTTGTAGCCACTAACTTTACGTAGCATGTCAACTCATTTAGGAATCTAGCCTAGGGATACATTTTACTACTAATGTATCTTGAGGTTGTAAGGAAGTAGCATAAAACATGTAATGTTAGTACATTAATATTTTTTTGGCCATTTTAATGGCTACATTTTTAACACTCTTAGATGGATTTATTATAGCAGTCCTTTCAGAGCAGTATAATTTCATTGCTAGGGTAGATCAGATTTTAGTTTCTGAATGTCAATTATGTCCTGTGGGTTATTACTTTCAAAAGATCCTTCAGAATTCTGAATTGCAACTGGGTATTTTTTTTAAATCATTTTGCCGTAGAGTCTGTCAAAGCATGGCAGAGCACCAAAAATAAAAGTCACAGCGTAAAAGGAAAACAAAAAGAGTATCATTGGTAAGGTGTGCCTGTTAGACTAAAGCGAATGTCAAAGCAAAGATCCATGGATATGAAAATAATCGATTTGCCAAAAATTAATGTTTATCATATAAGTATATAGGAATTTGTGTCCTTTCATTTCAAATACCAAGAATACTAATAAGCCCATATAGTCTTCGTAAAAACAGTTACTTCTCCCTAAAAGTTGCAGCTTTTTTTTTTTTTCTCAGAACTGAGGCTATATGAATTTCCCCCCAGAAGCACTTAACATTTCCTAAGGGGAAACTTATTCAATATGCCAGCATCCCAAGGGTCACATGTAAAGACTATAAATATGTGTCAGTGGAGAATAATTAGGCTGTGGGCTGTGAGGATTGTGCACATTCTGTTTTCCTTCAATAAATACGAAAGAATGAAGCTTACTTTACAAAGAGAGGAAAAGTTCTCAAAATAACTTCTTCAATCTGTCCTAATAAGAAGGTACTGATCTCAAGTAAATCCGACTGGGTAACCATGAACAACCTACCCCAAGAACAATTCACATTGTAGTTAATATGAAGAAAAAAGTCTACATTGTTGTTTTTGTAGAGTCTCACTATGTGTTCTATGAATAAATGTCTTGTTTTCACATGTAACCAAGATACTAAAAAATACCTTAACCCCAAATAAAATACTTTAACTCAAAATAAAATTTCCTGATACAGAAATACTGAAAATAAATGCTACGAAGTTCACATAAAATTCCTTTGTTTTCTTGGCACATCACATTACACAGAAGAATGGTAATGTCCACCTTAGTACCAGTACAGGTCCGTGTTAAATCGCTTTACTCATTGGTGTATTCACTACTCTTAATAGACTCACACCATACCATAAAAATTCTCCTCCCTGGAGCTAATATATTTAATTTCCAGAAAATCAAAATAGGTATTATTAAGGTAGTCACAAAGTATAATGTATTATATTTACAACTTCGTATCCTACCTGTGTCAATTAATTTATATCATCAGAATATTTATTAAGTTGGTGACAGTGTCTATTGACAATAGGAAAAATATATCTACTTGATATTGGAGAGTAGCCACATCTTATTCATGTGCTGCTGCAGGCCATAGGTATCCCTCCCAGTCCTGACAACCTTTGCCCTACAATATTCAGGTGAGCAAAATTTCCACCTCTTTAGAAGAAAGATTTGACAAGTTTCTACTGAGAAGAGTCAGTAGTAAAACCCTGGACAGTTTCTGTTCGGCTGGCTGATCAGAATTCCAGCAGACTGTGAAGAATGTTCAGCTTACGCTGGCATGAAATCTACCCTTACCAGACTATGACAGGAAGAGGCCTTGCCCGTGGGGAGGTTAGCAGTAGCTAGAAAGCTGATGAAAATGTTGCTGATCATTGGATGCATGAACATGAATTGATTGTTTAAAGAGCTCAAAGTGAAATGAAAGTAGATTTTAGCTATGGTAATTCAAGATATTCTTTCTGTTGATACAGATCAAACGTGTTTTTAAATGAGGGGAACCAAGAGTGTTGGTTATAAAGCACTATGAAACTTTCCGTGATACATATTTTAGGAAACTTTAGAACATTTTTTTCTAGAAAACCTATCAAAAAATTCACACTGAAATCTGGATAAGGTCTGTGGGATTTGAGGTTATTAAGAAAAACAGCCTGGATAATGAGGCTATATATGATAGATAATAAGATTAACCAGCAGAACGTTTGGAAGATCAATGGAAAGATGGATGGAAGGAAGGATGGTTGAACTGTGAATGGGTACACAGAAAGATGAACAAAGAGTTCTTATTTTCCCATGTTCTGCAAAGAAACAGGGAGATAAAATAGTCACCATCTCGAAATGGAATGCAAATTATTTATAATTACAGTCGTTTATCTGTAGTTTCCACAAACTAGCCCACTTTGGTCAAAGCTATTTTTGGGGAAGAAAAAAAGGCTATGCTTATGGTGCTGTTTCCCTGTTATTTCAGAAAATAAATATCAGAGTACGTCGAAGTCTAGTGCTGCACCTTTCCTATCCATCACTTTTGAAATAACAGGTAGGTGAGAACATTTTACGTGCCATTTAAAACAGAAATGTGTATCAGAGATTCTCTGTACATTTCCTGATATAATCCTTAAACCATCTAAGAAAGATAGTACTTTACTTTTACTTTCTACTTTTCTGGAAATGTATCAAATCTGACCCCTGAGATAGAAGTGCTTTCCTGTTTCTTGACTTTCTATAGCATCATTATATAGCTGTAAATCATAGAAAAACATAAAAGGACTTTTAAATTTACCGACTTAAAAATGTCACTAGGATACCATAATTATATATACAGATATATATAATTTGGTTATGAACACTTGTTGAGATAAATTAATGAAAGTATGAACACTTTTCACAATTTATCATATTTCTAAGTACACCACTCTGTGCTCTACTAATCTTAATAAGGTAAAGGAAAAAGGAACTAAATCACACCATGGCTAACTTTTGGAGACAGCTTACAAGGATGCAGTGGGATGTAAAAAGCACTGTGATACAATTATAGAATAAAAACATAGGAAATCCCTGAAAAAGGGATTTTTCTTGGAAATTACTTCTCAGGGTATTTTGTGGGAGAGAAAGACTGTTAACCCTGTGAAATTTGTGATGAGTAGATTACAAAATAGAAAGTGAGATGCCAAGAGGTGTCAGCTGCTGGGAAAGAAGCTAAAAAAATTTAACATGCTGGGAATTAGATTAAGCTGGTCAGTGGTCTACCCTCAAGGTAACTTCGAATTTTTAGTAGAGGAAGAGCTTACTAATGAGATATCAAGAAGCACTCAACCAAAAAAGCAATCAAAAGAAGATATATATAAATAAATAAGATGAGACAGCTTGGAAGCTGTCTTGGAAGACATGAAAAAGGGCTTATAATACCTTTGACTTAGTTGACATTTAATAAACATTTATTGTTTGACATATTTACTCTCCCCTTTATAAAATGCTGTAATATTTTTGTCTGAAAATTATATCTTGAACATTTCAAATGCATTTAAAAAATTCTTTATTTCAGCAAGGGGCTATATTCACACACACCCTTCATCCCTAAATAAACATTTATTCACACCTCTGACTTTGAATACAGGAAACACGATATAGTTGTTAGATCAAATGAAGAAAGCCAAAATTTAGGCACTATGCTTCAATTTGACCACTCATTTAAGAGAACATGTTTTATCTATCTTATTTATCTTTTCTAGTTACATAATAGCTTAAAAACCTCTTTTGGATTTTCATGTTAAGGCTACTTTCAAAAGAACTCTAGACAGATAATCAGGAAACCTCATTTTCATTTCTGCTTGGCCTTGTGTCCTTATGCGCATTATTTAACTTTATTTGCCTAAAAATACCTATTAAATGATTCTTCTGTTCCATTTCCAGTAATATGGCAGATTAGAATAGCTGAAAATCATCCCTTACAAAACATCTAGACAGGCAGGATACAATATTATTTTAAATGCTTTTAAGTACAGAACTGAGGTCTTGATTAACTAAATGATTTCCCAAAACAAACCAAGAGGGTTGAGCTTTCAGTGTTTGCCCTCAGGCAGTAATGGTGCATACAGGGGGAGGGTTACTCATTATGGGGATGTAAGGGGCAGGATGCCGATAAGGGGTATGACATAAAACTTTTAGCCAAAAAAAAAAAAAAAGAGTACAAGCAGAAATACTGCTTTATTTCATCAACCTTAAAGGGTTATCACACCAACAAATGAGTAGAGAAACTCAATTTACCTATAGAGGACGAGGAAACAGGTCAGCCTCAACCTCAGTCTGAACAAACCTCTCCTAAGAATTCCAACTATGGGCCTGTACTCGCTACTAGTTAGTTAAGTTTCAAATTTATGGTACTTCAATGAGTCCAAGGACCACAAAGCTGAGAAATTAATATAAGAAATGGCATCAGGCCAATAGTACTGTCAGATTGCCTGACGTAAGGAAAAGCGAAAACTCTGAAGATAGGCATAACTTAACTTAAGCCACAGCGTTTCCCCAGGTAAACACCACCATCAAAACTGAAAACTACATGAGGAAAAATAATCCATTTTAGACAGGATTTAAAATACCTAACAAACATTAAGGTTAGACTCGCAACATTGGAAATATTGGAAATATTTCCATATTTCCAGAGACCATAAAATATATATGCTAGAACTTACTAAAGATGTAAAGGGAAAAGTTAAAACATTAAATATAATGAGTCACAATCAAAAAAGACCAGATTTAAAAAATACAAAGAAAGAAAGAAAGAAAAAGAAGTTCTAGCACTGAAAAGTGCTTTTACTGGAAATAAATAAATGGGTAGATTAGACAGACTGAGCTCAACAGTTATGAATAAGCTCAAGACAAATGTAAGGAAATTATTCAAAATGCAACATTGAAGATAGGAGTTAAGAATAAAAGTGAAGTAAGGCATGCAGAATTAAATGACTAAGAGAATGTATAGAAAAGATGAGAGAATTTTCTAGATTTGATGAAAGCCAAGAAAGAATTTCCGAGCAGTATAATAATAAATGCATGCTTAGATACAGTGTAGTGAGATTTCAGTTCATCAACTATATAAGGACAAAGCAAAAGGAATAAAGAAAAGGACAGAAATTAACTAAAAAGAAATTAATAAATTAATAAATTTATAGTGAAATTCTCAAAAGCTGCAAAAAAAGCAAAATAACAAAAATGATACATTGAAAGTACTGAGAGGAAATAAATATCAACTTAGAGTTATTTATCCAGCTACCTACCATGAAAAACTATGGACAAAATTAAGACAAAAGTGAAAGGGTTTTACCTCTATTAAGCCCTCAGTGAAAGAGCTCCTAAATGATAATGCTTAAGATGAAGGAAATTGAAACCAGAAACAGAAGAATTCAAGATGTCCAAAGAATTTGATAAACATCTGGGTGATCTAAATAAGTATAGATATGATGAAGCAATATTAACACATGACTAAAACACTGTACAGTTGATGAACAATAGTAATCTATGACAGAAGGAAATGATAAAGAGTATATTTTTGGGGAAAGGATAGAGATATTGAGCACCCTTATTTTTTATTAAGTCATTATGCATTTTAAAAATGTAAGAATAATTATCAAAGTAAAAATATAATTAATAATATTATAATTATATAATCATAGATTATAAGCTATATATATATTCTCCAGTCCAACAAATGAAATAAAAGGGCCTAAATAAAGTTCAATCAATTCAATAAAAATAAGATGTTGAATAAGAGAAAACTCATTTTTTTTCTTACAGATGATCTAATTAAGACCAAATAAAGAATACAAAAAATCTAGAAATAGGACTTCTATATGTCAGAGTCAAAGGTTATTTCAGAAAATTATTTTGTTTTAATTATTACTGCATCTATGAGACCAGCCAACTATATTATAAAGTGTTCACAGTGATCAACTAAGAGTGCGGACTAATCAGTCCACACGTTCACCATTGCTGGCTAATGTATAAACACACATTTCCCAGGCAATAATGCAATCTGTACATATAAAGTGCAGCTGAAATTTTTATTTTCTCCAGGAAATAATGTGAGATTGACTTAAATTATATATGTATGCAATGCCAAAGCTATTCGGAAGATTGAATGGTTTTATCGATTAAATGGATAATTTTATTATCCAGAAAATTTTCTTGGATAATCAAAAATGTCCAGAATGTTCTCTAGTATTTTTAGAGTGAAGGATAATCTCCAGAAACATAAAACTCAATAAAAATTATGTTGCTAAAGTGATATTGTTCAATGAAGCATGAATGTGATTGCAAACTTTCAAAATTGAAGGAGAGAAACATCTGAAAGTTCATGAGTACCTGTGTTTCAAACCTTTCTCCCTTTCTGTCATTCGTTTTTCCCAATTTGCTAATGGGAAAGATGCATGACATGGGCATTGTTACCTAGGCAAAGGTGATCATGTCAAAGGAATTATTACCTGGAGAGGATAAAATTTATTACCTATGTTGGTGTCTTAAACAAAGTCATAGATGGTATACTGATAAAATATGTGAGTAATATTATGCTAACAAGAATAAAATATTGGGAAATAATCTTTATGACACAAAGAGATGTTGATAGGCTAGAAACAATAGAATTTCTCCCACAGCGTGAAGTCTAATGAAATCCTTAAAATACCTAAACTTAAGTCCCAAATGCCCAGTCTACAAGAAAATAATAGAAATAACGATGATAACAATGACAATATTGATTGAATTTATTAAGACACTATGTTAATTATTTGGTTGCTGCAAAGATTAAATGCTTAATGTGGGACACAAACAGTTGGAATCAGTGACTTAATGTTAAACTCATTCTATGTCAGTTCTCCAGAGTGTTATTCTTCTCAACATCAATCACAATCTGATGAAGTACTACAAATTTGGATATCCCACTTGATATTCCTTCATTCAGTCAATAAATACTTACTGAATAATTATTAAGTTGCATCACTGATTTAGATGTTGAAGATAGAATGTTTAAAAAAAGCCAACTTGATCTCTGTCCTCAGGGAGCTTATAGCCTAATTGTAACCTTGTAAGTATAGTTTTATTTACTGGGGTTTCAAAACTGACCCTTCACAAGGCTGACATGGGGAGACTTCTACAGACTTCTACAGTTTGAGATTCTTCATTTAAGCCCGGAAAGAGCACTACAACCGTGGTCCATCCTTAATAAAGGACCTTCACCCTATTCACTGGGTGAATTATTTTTCTGGAAAGTATATAGCCTCAGAATGTAGTTTAAGTATCACCTGGATGCTTTAAGAAAATGCAGAAATTCTCAAATGTTATACACTGAGATTGTGATTCTGCAAGTCTGGAATGGGTTTAGGAATCTCTTTTATAAAAGCACCATTGTGATTATAATCAGGAGTTGATTTTATCAGAAAACTCATGAGAGACCTTTTAAAAGCCTTTCCAAAACTATAGGAGAGACTGGGACTGGGGTAGGGAAGCTCCAGGTTTTCTAATCCTCAAAGTTTATATAATCTAAGGGACCCTTATTATTATAAAAATTTTTTTTAAAAAAGCAAAATTCCCAATACAAAATCACTAAGATCTGTGCCAGAGTCTTCTCAGAAGGGGACTGTGCATGAGAAGGGCCCTGAACCTTAAGCTTCCTGGGCTTCTCCACACATCTGTCCCAAATTCTAACATAGATTTTTGGCCTCTATTAGATACAAAGAGAATCACTGCCTTAAGATGAGACACAGAAACAAAGGCATATTCATGTCCAGAAAACGGGTTTTCCACCTTTCTGGAGGTCAGACCAGGGAGGCTGGGGTGCCTGGGAAAAGTCACTATATGTCCTCCAAAGTGAAGTAGAACTTTTAATTCTAACACCGGTCTTATTTTCACTCATCAAGCCTGGTTTTAGCTTCCTGAGCGGCAAACCCACTAAACCTTGCTAGTAGTTAAGCTAGGAAATTGGAGAGGAAGAACACCTAACACTCTCAGATACTGTTTCATCTTACTTCATACCTGTAACCCCAGATGGAACGAAGCCATGGCAATTCATGAAGGACCTTCCATTAATGAAAGAAAGATGGTGGATAAAATGTCACATAACCTGACACTGTCAAGTGACTATAGTACATATGCTTTTTGTAACCCTTAAGCACTTACTTCTCTGAGTCCGTTGTAGATGAATGATAGCACCAGGAGGAATTTTGAAACTAGCACTCAGGGATGCGCACTGGTGAATGAACAGCATTTTTTTCCAGAGGCGCACTCCTGCTCTCTAAGAATGTAAAAGAAATGGTTTGTGGCTGACTGTTGCCTGCCTTGCTGATGATTGCTCAATAGGGAGTAGCTACTCTCACCAGTGTTAACAGGAGTACAAACTACACTGTGGAACTCATTAATATTTATTCCTTCTAAAAGCAATGGGCAATAAAAGGGGATATAAACCAGGGAGGATAGCAGTGGGAAAAGGAAGCCATGACAACAGATTCATCTTGGAAAGGTTTCACCATTTATTGCCCACAAAAATACACTCGAAATACACAATCCGTATTGTTATATTATTAAACTGGAATCCACTAAAAATACCTCCCATGGAGTGAAGTCATTTTTTAAAAAAATTATATATTGAACATAATTCAATTCAGAGTAGCCATCCATGTTCTTGTAATTATATGCCTTTGATGTACTTCTTCACAATTTCACATTTTTTATATTTAACAAAGCTACGTGTTCTCAGTGTCAGAGTTTGGGCTCTATCTGCCTATACACAAGGACAGTCTCTAAGCTAAGGATTACCTATCTGTTGCAACAGAGACCAGTTGTCATCTCTGTCATTTTTTTTCTTGATGCTCCTCTACTTTCTGCAGTAAAAGCCCTTCAGCCACTGTCCCCGAAGTATCCAAACATCTCCTCCTATTTCGAATAATCTTTTTCACACCATAGGGCCTCAGTGATCTCTCTTCACCCAAAGCTGAAAGCCTTCTCATACTATAGTTCACAATTTACCACTTGATTACATATAATTCTATTATTTTACAATTCTCTCATCAATATTTATGCCAACCCCCCAAGCTTCTGAGGAGGGCATTGTGTTTTTCCCCTCCTAAATTTTAGCATTAATCTCCATCATTCTTACCAGAGGTCTGGGTACATTTGGCTGATTGGGTCTTTTAGAAATATTTTAAGACAGAGAAAACCCTTCAATCAGAGGATCTTGACTTCCCTGACGTCTGATTCACAGAGTTTCATTTCAGAGTCATCTCTATGTCTCACCAACTTCATTCTTTTCCTCCTTTGTTTTCCTGTCCTCTACAGAGGCCTAATGAGAACATATATAAAACACATCCTAGCATAAGGCCTTGCACTTATTATTTGCCAAAATGAATATTCATTGCTTTTGCTTATGTCTTTACTTTTCTGGTTAATTTGAAGAAAAGGGAGGGATATTTTAAATAGTTTTACTCTAAACCTTTTACATGTAGTAAAGGCCTAATGGTATACCAGCCTTGCTAGTTGAGAAACATAACAGAGGATGTATAATTCATGGAGTCTCTTTATGATATGTCCCAAGATCCTGCAGTGTACTTACATTATATATGAAATTGCTCCTTTCTTGGAAAGAGTAGACTTTATTTGTATTAGTCCAAAATAAAACGAAATATAACTAATTTTATTGCTAGAGTTATGAGAGACAGAATAATTACAGCTTCCCTTGCTTTGTGATGCTGAATCCTTGACAAGTTTAAGCAGTACTCCATTGCTCAAGGATTCTGAAGGAAATGCTCGCAGGAACCCTGGGATTGTTTGATTGCTCTAAAAAGAACACTTTCACCATTGCTCAACCTGAGAAGGCCACCCTGGTCCATCTGCCCCTTACATTACACAGGATTTCTAGGCATCTAAAACCACACTGATCAGGCAGCATTATGCCATGGAGAACTTACCTCTTCTTGTCCAAATAATATTAACAATAATATGGAGATGGAGAAAAAAGAATTTTCAGAAAAGTCATTGTTTTACATGTCCTCAGCTAAGTCTGATTAGAAAGTCTTCGATCAATTAAGTACCTAATTCCTGAGAAATTTCTAGAAGTACTTTGAAATAAAATCCTGTTTTTCATTCAGAAAGCTGTTGATCAATTTCTCACTGTCTTCCAAATATATATCCGTAGCAAAGGGGTAAGAAAAGGAACTAACACATTGTGATAATATCTTTCCATCAATACATGACTAAATGGATAATTGGAGAATAATTTTCCTAGACAAACTAAGATAGTAAGTGATAGAGGATGGACTCAAAGCCATTTTTTTGTTTGTTTGGTTGATTGGTTGGTTGGTTGTTTTTTTGTTTTTTTTTTACTTCAGAATCTAAACTCCAGTAATAGGCCTTTGAATTTGCTTCAGAGTAAATGTCTGGGTACAATCACTGTCTACAACTTTATCAAAATCACAGAAGTAAGTGGATTATATTATCTGATGTTATCTCTATTACAAAAATAAATAAAATGCCACAGAGACCTGCCTCTCAAAACAGAAAATTGAAGGAAAACTAAACATAATTTAAGCCTTTTTAGGAATCATCTCAAAGTTTATTCCTGAGATGGTTCTATAAGGTCAATGCCGATTCTTGTCAATGGTTATTTGAACCAGTGTTATATTGAATCATATGAAATTGCTATCTTTGTAGGTCAAGATCTGAGGTCTAGTGGCAATTTCATATGGTTCAACTGAATAAGTGCCTTTATGGTTTTGTATCGTCACCTGGTGTGATCTACTCTTTGTCCCAGACTTTCCACTGTCAGAATCAAGCCTGCAGCTACTGGCTATGAATTATAGTCAGTGTTTTCACATGAACAATATGCATTTGTGCTGTATGTAGTATGCTTTAGAGAGAGCAATGATTGTCTTCTATAAAAATATGTAGATTTCCCCATAGTAGATACTCTTTATGGGAAAATAACTCATATTGATGGTTTGGGAGTGACTTGAATTCATCAAGTAGCTTTTATTCTATGCATAGTTAGAAAAGAAATCTCTTGCATTAGTGATGTTATTTTTTAATACTTACCTATGCCCCACATTGTTTTATGTAAGTGCATAACAATAAAAGGAGATAAAGTGATTTTAGGGATAAAGGGATGAGTAATGTGGGACAAAAGAAAAATGCTAGTTGGTGAATGCCAGTAATGAATATAATAAAGAAAATGTACAAAATACATGCCATAAGATCCTGTGATTCTCTTAAAGTAGGACCACAGGTTTTGGCTCTAAGCTTATAATAGCCCATGCAAAGAGGAATGCTACATTAATTGGGAAATTCACAGTGTCCATTGGACAATAGAAAGCATTTGCAAAGGAAAAACACAACAATTTCTGTGTTGTCAGAAAGAAAATTCACCAGTAGGCCTTCATAAAGAGGACACTGTAACTATATTAAATTACACCCTCATTAACATTTTTACAAGAAACACCACAATGAATTTTATACAGAAGCTTTTTCTTAAAGCAGTTTTCCTCAGTGTAGGCCATTAGTTTAAATATGGAAGTATAACTCAGGAAAGGCAAATCAGTGGGGGTTGATGTGATATAGTACAGATTTATAGGTCTCTGCTAAGTGAGATAACCCAGGGATAGAGTTGAGAATATCTAAATGAATGGATGCACAGCTATTCCCTCAGGCAACCTTCCTTAGGGCTTTGATAGATATTGAGAGGCAGAGAGTTCCCTTCTATCCACTGACACAAGAATCTGGAGTACTGCTCTTCTGGTTTCTGTTTATGTGCAGTTAAATGCAGAGACACATTTTCTAGTCATCATCTAGGTGAGGATAGGATTAGCATCCTTAAAGGAAAATTGAAAGGCTTGACAAAGTCATAAACTTGAATAAAATATTATCCCACTTTGAACAGAAGGATGAGTCTAGATGCAGGGCAAAGAAAAACTTTAGGCACACATAAAGGAAAATCAAAGGTCGTAAAACTATTCCATACCTTATAAGCTATAGCAAAAATCTAAAACACATGCAAGAGAGATCTACCTTCAACAAAAATGCCATCTGTTAGAAGAAGCAATTTACCTTTCCAGTATCGTCTTCAAGATAAAATGATTCCCAAGAATAAATCTATGGAGTTCAATGAGCTAACTTGAAGTAATAATGATATCGTATGAAAATTATGTGAGACATTGTTCTCCTTTATATTTATTTGCTTATTAGACCCTCAGTGCAAGTCTATGAAGTACTATATTTATATAATGTTGAGGTACAGAGAAATTAAATGATTTTACCAAGACGTGTAGCTAGTAAATATCATAATCAGGATTGTGGATCAAAATGTCTTGCTCCTGAATTTGTGATCTCAACTGTTGTGCCATTGAGTTAGGGATATTCATTGTAACCCAGTTTAATGCTGGGCAAAAAGTGAACTCCTCTCTAAATGATACTGGTTTTAGAATGTGTGCCTTCTTTTTTTTTTTTTTTTAAATAGCAGTTAGGCCTCAGAGCCAATGGTCTATTAAGGTTATTCCTATTTAATGATAATAAAACTACACATGTATGAAAATGCCTGTGTTTCAATTTTATATGGAAGAAAATCATTCATTTATTAGACCAATATTTACTGAGTGCCTTTTATGTATAAACACTGTTTAAATGCTAAAAATTGAGAAATGAATAACACAGACAAGATTCCTTCTGTCACAGAGTTTATATTTTATGGAAAGAAACTATAAGCAAAGAAATAAAATAAATAGGGCACCTGGGTGGCTCAGTTGGTTAAGCGACTGCCTTCGGCTCAGGTCATGATCCTGGAGTCCCGGGATCGAGTCCCGCATCGGGCTCCCTGCCTGGCGGGGAGCCTGCTTCTCCCTCTGACCCTCCTCCCTCTCATGCTCTCTGTCTCTCATTCTCTCTCTCTCAAATAAATAAATAAAATCTTTAAAAAAAAAAAAGAAATAAAAGAAATAAGAAATTATCAGGTAGCAATAAGTACTATGCAGAGGATTAAAATAGGGTGACTTGAGAAACAATGACTGGGAAGTGATGTTATTTGGATCTCCAGGGTATTTACCTTCCCAAATTTATATATCTAACCCAAAATTCTCCTCTGAGGAGCAATCTCATATATTCATCTTTCTATTTGACATATTGAATCATAACACTCAGGTATGCTTATCTCCCCTGCACCCACGCTTGTAATGGCAAAATAAATAAAAGTTTTTAAAACAACATCAGAGTGCATATATCTGAATAGTTCAAGCTGCATGATCTTTTGAATAGATCTGTTAATATAAATCCCTTAAAGCTACTTAGGGGAAAAAATATCACTCACAAAATAGGCAATATATAACAAGTGTTCACCGAATAAATGAATAAATGGACTTGGTAATGACTCCCAAGAGTTGATACATATGATTACCAACTACTGTTACTCTAATAAAATTTCTTCTTCTAATAGCCAGAGAGATGAAAATTCTAAGATGTGTATTTAGAAATACATCACAAAACCTGTAAATAATAAGCCTAAGTAAATACTTTAAATCTTTAGAAAACCAAACATATTGTTAGGCTTTTGCTTCCAGCCATAATCAAATAACTGGAACTCTCTCAATAAGAATAACTATAAAATTGATCAAAATATGCAAAGCAACTATTTTTAGACATGAAACAGCAAGCAGTAGTAGACTGTGATCACAGTTGTGAGGTAATCAATCACCCTGGTCTTCTACTGGAGACTCTTTCCTGACACAGAGAAGGAAAAATGAAAGCAAGTGTGGTATCAAGTCTTGTTGAACCAAGAAGTCCAACACCTAATTTCTGGACTGCTGAAATGACTGGAAATTTCAGGGCAGGTAGAGAGAAGGGGATTCTACATCGGAGGGAGTTGGGCAGAGTCTGGGAGTCTGGGGACACATCATAGGTCCTTGGCCCAGGGCTGGGCTGCAGAGGTGCAGAATTAGACTCTGTAAAGTCTAGCAGAAGACCTGTGCTGCAAGAGAGGGGCCGAAAAGGGACAGTATAGGTAGTGCCACTCTGGGAGTTGCCAGAGTTCCAGCCCCACAAGGGTGAAGAATTTTCGCCAAGCACCTCAGGCCCTAAAAGACCATGGCTTCAGAGTAAGGACCACACTGTTTCAACCAAGTTCAAATCTGAACCAAACAAGCTTTAATCCAAATGAAACCAAACCTGTAAGGATAAAGAAGATTTTTTAGCAATTTAACTGTGTGACAGAACAAAACTTATAAAGGAAGGTGTAAAATAGAAAAAAAAAAATGAAAAGGAAGATGACATAATCCAGACTCTACAACATGCCATTCATGAAGTCCGGTGATTAAAAAGTTACCTCATGTACAAAAAAGTAGAATAAAGAGACCCATTATCAAGAAAAAAAAGCAGTCAATAGAAAAATACCTTAAGATGACCCAGATGTTAGAATTAGCAAGCAAGGACTTTAAGAAACTGTTATACATACATTGAAGGATTTAAAGGATAAGACTGTCTTGGGACGTGAATAGATGGAATTTTGAGGAGATAGACATAAAAATATAGAACAATGATATAAAAAACTATAATAAAAAATTTATTGCCTTAGCTTAACAATTGGAGATTGCAAAAGCAAGGCTAAATGAACTTGAAGACAGATCACTAGAAGTTATCAGATCTGAAGAACAAAGAGGAAGGAGACTAAGGGTAGAAAAGGTGAACGGGCTCAGTGACTGGTGAAATAATATTAAGGTATTAATGATATTAGAAGAGAAAGTCTAATCTAACAGAAAACCTATTAGAAGAAATAATGACCCAAAATTTCTCAAATTTATTGAAAGAGAAACCAACAAGTTACAGATTTAAGAAGCTCAGCAAACCCCAAGCGGGATAAATACAAAGATAATAACAGCAAAAATACATTATGCTCATATTGTTGTAAATTAAGAGGGAGTATTTTTAAAGCAGCAAAACAAAAAAACACATGATGCATGCATGTGAATAAAGATAACAAATGGGTGTTGAAATCTCATTGGAGACAATGATTAGGCCGTAAAACAGACAATGTCTTTGCTGGAAAACAACTGTCAGATTTCTATAGCTGGTGAATATATTTGTCAACCCTAGGCATGACAAATTAACATCTTCAGAAAAATAAAAGCCAAGAGAATTAATTACCAAGTAGTTTAGAGTATAGATTGTGAAGATAGAATGCCTGACCATGTGATACTGAACAGATTATTTAACCTCTTTGTGAACCTGTTCCCTTCTCTATAAAATGGGAATAATAAAACTTGTCAAAATTTTAAATGAAAGAATCCATGTACTGCACTTAGAACCATGCCAGGTGTATATTAAGGTCTCAGTCAATATTATCTAAAATATAAAATAAGGCCTATGATTTAGAATAATTTTTTTTTCAACAAGAAGTGTACAATTCAATAATAGTTCTGTGAGGGAAAAATATTCTCACAATTATAACTTAGACCTTGAGAACTGAGTGAGTGCCTTCAGGCCCAGTTCTCTACCTTCCTTCAGAATTACATCCCAATTTCCATTTGGGTGATAAGTTAAGGATCTGTGGAGCCTCCCCCATTTCCTCAGGTCCAAAGAGCTTTATCCAGTAAAATGAAAACCCATAGCCTTGAGGAAAGACCAGCTTCTTCCCTGTCTTATATTTGTGTTCTCAGATCTATTTGATGTCAGCTGATCTCATATCAGTCTTCACAAATCAGTGTGGTTTCCCAACTGAAATGCAGCTGACCCCATAGGGAAACTCTCCTCTGACCTGAGAAAGGAGCTGAGAAAAGCCTCAGCCAAGAGGGTCCTTTGATGAATCCATCAAGAACAGAGACAGAAATTATCTGGGCATAAGAACAGAAGAACCAAGCTAAATACATGTGAGACCAGATATCTAGTTTTGGATCCGTTCGTAAATATCCTCTCAAAAGTTCTTTTCAGGTTGTATGCCACCTGGTTTCTCTTCAAGGTGAATCCAGAAGCTTAAAACCCTCCCCCACCCCTTTGCCTACAGTCTCTCCTTGCTTAGGTTGTAATGCTGACATGTTTTTCCTCCACATTCAGTGATTCTCCATGTCAGACTCAATGAATTTTAAAACAAGTAGCTCTCCAAGTAAACTTTGAGTGATGCGTAATGTGAAAAAAAGTCCATTACATTTTCTGAAAACACTCAGAGATGCTCTGGGAATAAACAGAAAGTCAGCAAAGTGAAAGAAGACCTTACCCCCACATACATTACTGTAGGTTCTCTCATTTTTGCTGTCTAGAGGAAAAAAGTCTGAAATATATGAGAACAAGAAACTTAAAAATAATAGTAGGAGAGATTAGGAGTAGAGTTTTTAAGTTGCAAAAAAAGATTTAGAGAAAAAGTAATGAGGTAATAAATACGATACTTAAAATTCCATTAAAATAAAAAATTAAAATGAAAGGATAAAATGAATAAGATTTGAGGTGACTGTAGTAGGCTAGAAGTCAGCAAAAACATAAATGTAAGAGACATAAAGCTGAAATTAAAGAGTTGAAACCTGTAAGGTAAAATGTAAGAAGGGCTCATTAATAACTAGTAAGAATTCAGCTCGAAATGAATTAAAGACTTTAATGTTAAGACCGGAAACCATAAAACTCCTAGAAACCCAAAACAGGGGGGCTAACTCCTTGAAATGGCTCTTGGTGATGATTTTTTGGATTTGACACTAAAAGCAGAGGCAACAAAAGCAAAAAATAAATGAGCAGGACTACATCAAACTAGGATGCTTCTGTGTGGCAGAAGGAACCTTCAGCAAAATGAAAAGGCAGCCTACAGAATGGGAGAGGATATTTGCAAACTACATATTTGATAAGGGGTTAATATCTAAAATATACAAGTTAACCTGCTTTAAGGATCTTTCCCAGTCAGTCCCACCCCCCTCTTGTTCTCCCACGGTTTAACCCTTTTCCCTAAGATGCAGTTTTATCAGCCCACAAATGTGAATTGGGGAGGTCACCAATGTCAAATCCCCAGACAGATTTCCTAGTGAGGTTTGAGATTATAATGACAGATGTTTTTGAACCTCCAGTATCATTCTTCTAAGCAGTTTTATTTAAGAAGAATATAATGTATGCTTGGGGAAAGTATCCAAACTCAGTTTATATGTTGCTATAAATACAAATGTGGATATAGGCTTAGAAAAATGTCCAGGAAGAAATATGTCACCAATAGGAAAAATAAAATACCACTGAAGGAATAATTCTTGATATTCTTATGGCCAAAAACAATAGCAAGCAATTCTTTACCAAAGTGTGTGCAGCTCTGTTCTGGAATGTGTGTAACATTTTCTAAAAAGTAAGCATTTATTGCCATGGTGCTATGGCATTTTGTGATTAACTTCAGCTCCAATCCTGCATAGCTATGTTTCTAGAAGGGTGGTACGAGCGTTACTTCCATCAGAATCACTGAAGTCCTTGTTGAAAATGCATTATTACTAGGTTATTTCTATGTTCCAATCCAAATGTAGTGAATTGGAATATCTGGGAATGATACCTAAGAGTCTGCTTCCTTAAAACAACCCTTGTCAAAAACAAAACAAAACAAAACCCTGTCCTCATCCCCCATCCCTACCAGTAATTGTTGCATGCCCTGAAAATCAGAAAGTTACTGTCGTAGGGTTAAACATGGATCATAAAAATCATGATTTCTGTTCCACCGACTCAGAAACCAGTAACTTTGTCACATTCCAGAAATCTTTAAGGCTACATTGATGACATTTTCCAACAGATGATGTTGTGACTCATTCATGTTTGACCTTTTATGTTTGTTTTTAAGAAATACATGCTAGACTTTAAAAAATCCCAGAAATGTTACTGCTATTTTTTTCAAGGAGTCCTAACACGGATTTCATGTGTCTTACCGTAAGTGAGGTGAACGTTAGCAGCCCTCATGTTATTGCCTAAAGGGAGATACTAGAAGTGGCAGAAACTCTGTTGTTTAAATGTCAAACCAGACATTTAGACCACACCTGCAGATTCACTTGGCAGCTGCAGGAATGGGTAGATTAATTGGAGGTGGAATAGAGTGGGGCAAGAATTGGAGGTGCAGGGGAAAGGAATGGAGGGGATTTCTGTCCATTAAATGTATAGAGCACAGGTCCCTGATCTTCTGAGCGAGCAGTATGAGAGAATAGAGTGCTCACAGTTTAAGTGGTCAAGAACAAGGAGAAACAATGCATTGACCACCCAGGGCTGGGCATTGGTTGCTTTGCCCAAAATCTTTCGGGTCATTTCTGGTTCTCTCTTTCACTCTCAAGACTGACTTGTCAGGAGATTCTTCTGGCTCTCCCTTCAATATTTATCTGACCACTTCATCTCCATTTTCACCTCCTGGTCTGGACCATGATCTCTTGCCTGAATTATTGCAATAGCTTCCTAATAGATATCCCTGTGTCCCATGTCACTCCCACAATTGATTCTGCACACAGAAGCAGAGCAGTCTTTTAAATCTTTTTTTTTTTTAAAGATTTTATTTATTTATTCATGAGAGACAGAGAGAGAGAGAGAGGCAGAGGGAGAAGCAGGCTCCCAAGGAGCAGGGAGCCCGATGCGGGACTTGATCCCAGGACCCTGGGATCATGACCTGAGCCGAAGGCAGACGCTTAACCATCTGAGCCACCCAGGCGCCCGCAGTCTTTTAAATCTTAAATCAGGCTGAGTCATTCTTCTGCTCAAAGCCCTGCATCGAGGCTGCAGTTCACTCCCGGTAAAAGTCAATCTCCTTGCCCTATCTCTTGTCGGCCGGACCCCATCTCCAACTCCACTACCTCTTGCTCCTTTCACTCTAGTCACACCCGCTTCCTTTGGTGTCCTGGAATGCTTTTCCACAGACATTTGCTTGGATAACTCTGTCCCCTCCTTTCAGTCTTGTCTCAAATATTTCTCTCTCGAAGAGGCTAGATGGGACCCTCCCATTTAAAATTGCATCCCACCTCCCACACATATACTCCCAGAACCGTGCTCTCCTTTTTTACTTTTTTCATAGCACTCTATTTTTTAATTTTTTTAAAAAGATTTTATTTATTAGAGGGAGAGTGAGAGAGAGCACAAACGGTGGGGAGAGGCAGAGGGAGAAGCAGACTCCCCGCTGTGCAGGGAGCCTGATGCGGGACTCGATCCCAGGACCCTAGGATCATGACCTGAGCTGAAGGCAGATGCTTAACTGACTGAGCCACCTAGGCGCCCCTCTTTTTTCATAGCACTTTTTGCCTTATACCATACTGTGTCAGTTATTAGTTATTAAGCTTCTGGTTCATCTTCTGTTTCCCCATTCCCTTTATGAGAACGCCAACTATAGGAAAGCAAATACCTTTGTCTGTTTTGTTGTCTACTAAATCCTAAGCACGCCAGGTGTACAGGATGTGCCTGGTATATAGTTAGATTCTCAATTAACATTTGTTGGGTCAATTAAGTAAGTATTCATGAGGTAGACCTGATCCTGACAAAGTATAGGGAGAAATTGAAAAATAATTATAAAGGATTCAATAGAGAACATTAACTAGAATTAGAATAAGATCTGAGATAGGCAAATATAACTAAATGGGCCAGAAAATCTGAGTGGGCCTGGATCCAAGTAACTCATTACAACAATAGCTCATTTGTAGGGATAAGTAGTTTTGATGTTACGGTTCAAAGCTATCCACAAATCATGCTTTTAGCTATTGCCTCTGTGTTCTAGGTTGTATTTTATTTTTTAACTCTAAGAAATTAGAAGAAAAAGCCATTAAACATCTCCAAATCTTTCAGCAAGTTCTTCTGTCCACACAATGATCAGGAAATAGGATTCTATACCTAGAATTCTATAAATGGAGGTTTTGAGAAAATAATGGAAAATTTCAGGAAAAACAATCTCATAATGGAGATACTTAACCTCTGTTTGTTCTAAATAAGGTGTGATCAGCTAGTAACAGTAGCAGTAATCTGCTATGGAGAAACTTGAATGAATGCAAGTTTAGCATAGATTCTTTTTTCTCCCAGAACATTAAAATATGTCAGTGAATTATGGTCACACACTGGACTACACTTAAGTCATTATTCACAGATTATTTCTCTCTTCAGTATCCCATCCAGCTTGGTGTTATGCACTGAATTGTGTTCCACCCCTCCCAAATCATATGTGGAAAAGCCCTAATCTTCGATGTGACATTTTTTGGAGACAGGGCCTTTAAAGAGGTAATTAAGGTTAAATGAAGTCAAAAGAATGGGACCTGACTCCAATAGGAGTGGTGTCCTACAAATAGAGGAAGACACACCAGGGATTGTACACAAAGAAAGGGTCAGGTGAGGACACAGCAACAAGGCAGTTGTCTGCAATTCTTGCTAGACCTCTACTTTGGCAATACCTTGATCTTCGACTTCAAGCCTCCAGTATTGTGAGAATATAAATTTCTGCAATTTAAGCCACCTAGGCTTTGGTATTTTGTTATGACAACCCTAGCTGACTAGCACACTTGGTCCTCAGACTAATATTTATAGCAAGTATGTGGAGCTGGTTGTAGACTTGTTTGATTAGATATTTCGATTCTTTTTCACTACTCGCTTTGAAACCAAAGTTGCAATTGTTTGAAATTCTAACTACTAAGATTCTCTGTCATTCTATTATGTTAACATACAAGCGCCAAACTGCTTCTTTTCATTTACACTATCCATTAATATTGTTTTCCAAGTTGAGGACATTGTATATGGGAATTTGAGTCAATAATGATGTGTTGTTGGAAGATTTCAGGGTAAGTTTGACATAGACAGTGCTGCAACGTGTCCTGTTTTGTTGTTTTTTTTTTTTAAGGGAAGGGGAACCCAACTCCATATTTGCAGCGTTGCAACAGATGGTACATCCCTGTAGTAGGAGAGTGATGTCCTCATCAAGCTGTTGATACAGTTTGTGAAATTTAAATCTTTACGTGATTGGGATTGCTATGAAGATGGATATTCTGAACAATCCCACATATTTTTAAAAATTCTTGTCTTATGTGAATCAGGGTCACTGAGAGAAATTATCTGACATATGTTTGTTCCTATAAATACTGAAAAAGATAGCATCATTCTGTTTTATTTGAGTCAAGACATGAGGATGGTTTTTTCCTAGGCAATATGGCATTGTGAGCAGAGGCATATGGATCTCTCTTTATTTATAAGCCCCTAAAATGACCAATGGAATAATCAAATAGAGAAAGAACTGCATGAGTCCTTGAGATAAGGGGATAGCCCATCTAGAAGCTGGACACTTAAAGGAGTTTCTATTTGCTACGATGATATTGATATAAGATTGAAGGAACCGAAGCATCAAGGCAAAGGAACAGCCCCTGTGACATTGAGTAGAGTCTTTAAAAGAAGTGGGTAGAGACTCTGACAGTGCTCTGCCTTGTACCCCAACTCAGCAGAGTAAATGCTGGAGGCAAGAGCAGTAGGAATAGGCCCACCGCTCAGTGCCCTCCTGACTCTGCTAACAGGCAGCATTCAGACAGCAAACCAGCTGCAGTGCGTGTTGAGTCCTTTACAGAGAAGGTGGATTTCTCAGAACTCTGTCCGTATCTCACCGTACCGCTCATGTTCACGTGCTAGCTCCTTCCCCACCATCTGTCTCCTCAACACCCATAATTGAGAAGTTGAAACTAGAATATACAACTGAGAAATAAGAAAGAGGAATACTCTCTTCTTATTTTAATTGGGACCTAAATATTCTTGATTGGAATATTTGGGAAGAACCTCATCTAAATTTATGAAATGAATTCACAGTAACTTCTACTTGACTATAAACCAAAATGGAGCAAGCCTACACCTTCTTTACCTCTCAAAGAATAAACAAACAGAAAAGTCAAGAGGCCTGTGTAAAAGTATCACAAGTCCAAATACAGGGACCACTCTAATAGCTCAGCTCTGAAATAATCTAATGTAAGAAAAAAAAAATTTTAATGTTTTGTGACCTCAGTCAAATGTTTTGATTTGTGATCTCAACACGATTTAAGAGGTTATTCAAGCAACAAGCACAAGCAAAGAAGCAAAATGTGATCAAATAGGCCTGGGAATGAAAATCAAGGCTATCGATTTAAGATTTGCACAAAAGAAGTAATGAGTCTGTTGGATGCTGACATTAATTATGATGTAGAAAATGAGCTCAAGGGCGCCTGCGTGGCTCAGTTGGTTAAGCGTTTGCCTTAGGTTCTGGTCATGATCCCAGGGTCCTGGGATGGAGCCCCGCATCAGGCTCCCAGCTCGGTGGGGAGTTTGCTTCTCCCTCTGCCCACCCCCCCCACTCATGTTCATGCTCTCTCTCTCTCTCTCTCTCTCTCAAAAATAAGAAAATCTTAAAGAAAAGATGAGCTCAAGAGCTATCATGTGTGCTTCCTAAAACTGTACAGACGGTCCTTGGGATGGTTAACCTTAGAATTTTTTGACCTTATGGTGGTGTGAAAGTGATATACATCCAGTCGAAATTGTACTGTGAATTTAGAACTTTGTTTTTTTTCAGGGCTAGCAATATGTGCTATGATATTCTCTCATTAAGCTGGACCATAACAGCAAGCTGCAGCTACCCGTCAGCCGCATGATCATGAAGCTCAACAACTAATACACCTACAACCATTCTGTATCCATACAACCATTCTGTTTTTCACTTTCAGTATTCAATAAATTCCATGAGATATTCAGCACTTTATTATAAAATAAACGGTAGGCTGATGAATGTTTAAGGTAGGCTAGGCTAGGTAAGCTATGATGTTTGTTAGGTCACATGTATTAAATGCATTCTTGACTTAATGAAAATTTCAGCTTATATTGGATTTATTGGGAACATAACACCATACTTCAAGGAAGATCTGTGTAATGTCTTGGGTTAACATAAGAAAAGATTAATCAAAAACAACAGCTTCAGTCTGAGTTAATCATAGCCAGAAAGGGCTGGCAGGGAGCTTTGAAGCACATTAAATATTGAGAGGTAATTCTCAACCATTGTTTTAAATATAGTTACAAAATTGATTAAAGAATATTATCTTAAAAACAATGCCCTATATTACTAAAAAGAATTTGATGGATTTTATGTCCCCGTAAATATATCAGCCTGAAAAAGATAAAAGAAATTTCTGTGACTAATATACCAGAACATCTTCAAAAAACTTTAAGCAACCAATGTTACATGTAGAACTTGATTAATTTTCAGAATAAAGGCTTTCTTTATTTGCTTGACATCAATTCTTGAGAGTAAGTTTATAGTGCCTCTAGGTGACATGTAAGCGGGTGTTGAGTAAACCATCAGTAGAACCTTCTTGGAATTAAAACTGCTTTGGTTAAATATACCTTAAATTACTACCACACATTTGTAATAATTAAGAAAAACAAACAAAAAAATCACTGTTGATGCTGTCATTGGCCCTACAGCACCCTTTGGCATATGGTTCCTAACACAATGGTAGGGCTTTACACAAAGACATTTAATATTTAACTGACTGGACAACAGAATAACAAAGAAAAGGAAAGCAATTTGTAACTGATTTTATTTTTAAGTCTTTGGAATCTTTTTTGTCAGTTCCTATACAGAAATTAAGATTGAAATCCAAGAGAATTTCTTTGTAATAGTGAATTAGCACTCAAATAAGCTTGGTTAAAGAAATAAAGCTCTTTCAAGAAAAAGGTGGGTTTTCAGGGAACACAATTGTCAATAAATGCAACATCAGGAGCTTTTGAATGCCTAATATGCTCAGCTGTTTTGCTAAATGGATGAATGAATTATTCAACTATTGCATTTTTTTCAACCTTTGAACCCTAATATATCTTTAGAATGACTACAGAAAAGGCATATTATTTTACAAATAGGTCTGAAAAATAGACTGAGCATGAGGATCTCTGATTTAAAGTATTTTGAGAATCCAGATGTATACTTCCATGGTGAAAAATGGTTAAAAATACACGTGTGGCATATTTTTTAACATTAGAACAAAAATTATTCAGTTTTTAAAAATTCGGTGTTAAAAATGGATGAGAATCTAAACTGTTTCTTTTAAAAATACTGAGGATTCATTTTCCATATGAATATTCCCACTTCCTCCTGTCACCCCTCACAACAATAACCAGACAGGCTGTTTTAAGAACTTAATATGTGTTCTAGTCAAGCCACCCTTTATATCATAGACTTCTGGGAGTTGAGCTAAGAAATGGGGGAAGAACATGGCTTCTGCTAGTCATCATACCATAGTACAGCAGAGGGGCTAAGAGTATGGTCTCTGAAACCTAAAGCCAGCTGCCATTAATTAGCTGTGTGATCTTAGGCAAGTTACTTAATCTTTCTGTTCCTCAATTTCCTCACCTCCAAATTTGGGATTACAATTGTGCCTACGTCATGAGATTGCTGTAAAAATTAAAAAATTAATTTGGTAAATTCAATAGAAATATCTGTTCTTGTTATTATCAGCATAAGTGCAGGACATTTCATTTTAATAGTAATTTAAAGATTTTATTTATTTATTTGAGACAGAGAGAATGAGAGACAGAGAGCATGAGAGGGAGGAGGGTCAGAGGGAGAAGCAGACTCCCTGCCGAGCAGGGAGCCCGATGCGGGACTCGATCCCGGGACTCCAGGATCATGACCTGAGCCGAAGGCAGTCGCTTAACCAACTGAGCCACCCAGGCGCCCTCATTTTAATAGTAATTTAATTGGACAGGATGTTCTTGATAGAAACTTAGTTTTTGCTCCCACGTGACACACAAAAGTCAGAATAATTTTCACTGATAGAACACCGGGGTTGAAGTTGTATTGCCTTGACAGTGTCATTATATTATTACATTAAAATGATACACAGCATATTAGTAATCTCCATTAACTATATTTTTAACTCATTATGATCTTTTTCAAATGTATTTGCATGTGTGTGTGTCTGTATTTATATAGGTGTATTACATATTATTGAAACTCCCTCATGTATCCTTCCAAGATCACAGGGAGTAGTAGTTAAAAATACACACTGAAGGAGACAAACCACCTGGATATAAATCCAAGATCTATACTTTTCTTACTTGGTTACTTTGGGAAAGTTACTTAATCTCTCCTCTCCATACTTAAGTTTCCCCATTTGGGAGATAATTATTCCCTATCCCCAAATGGGGATAATTGAAATACCTACCAACATGGGGTTTTGTGAGAATTAAATAAATTAATATTTGTTAAGTACTTGGAATACTGTAACATTACTTAGCATATAGTAAATACCAATGAGCATTTGTTAGTCAATAAATACATCCCACTCTATCCACAAGTGGAACTCCTATTCTAATTTTATATTTAATATTCTTTGCTTTTCTTTATATATTGACATGTCTATGTTCTTTAACCAAAGACCACCAGGAACACGCCTGATTTTGAACAAGCTGGATTTATTACTCATTGAGCAAGGGAGAACCCATACCATGGGCAGCCATGGGCATCTCAGTAAGGGTGTCAGAAAGCACTTAAAAGATTTAGGTTTCAATTAAGTGATCTTTTTTAGGATTATTTAAATAAGTGGACTTTGTTCTGGATTGAATGCTATAAGGAAGCAAGGATAATTCTATGATGGGGTATCTTGATAAACCTTATTTGGAAGGAGGAACGTCTGGAGGGAGGCTAAAACTATACTTGATAAAAAAAAAAAAGCAGAACTCTTATTAGCTGGGAGAGGGAAATGTATATTTTTTATGGTTCTCGCAGTGTCCTCGTTTTTACTTAGACAAATTAAGTCGTTTTATTTTTTGTCTTTCTCCATCATAGTCTAGAATGACCTTATCTTATATGAGGCTCTAGGAGATTGTTTATGTCCAACAGGAGAGCACCATAACATAGCTTTGAGTGCCAGGCCAGCTCCTAAAAAAAAAAGGCCTAGCTGAAAGCATCGAACTGATTCCCAGACAATAGTGGACATTCTTCTCTTTCCCAGACTTATGTATTTATCCCAAATGCTTGTTGTTTATAACTTTATATGGATGGTATCATTTAGTATATATTCTTCTTGAACTTGATTTCTTCATTCTTTTGATATATCTATAAGCTTAATCATATTGATGATTGTACTCTAGTTCATTTATTTCCACCTCTGTATAGTATTGTGTAGTATGGACAAGCATAATTTAATATTCCTTCCCTTTTTGTTGGATACCTGAGTTGTTTCTGGATATTTGCAATTATAAACAATGTTTCAATGATAATTCCTATCAATATCTACTGAGGTACATGTCTGATTGTTTTTCCAGGGTATATACCTAATAGTATTCACATCTTCAACCATAGTTAAAAATTCCAAATTATTTTCCAAAATGGCTAAAACAACTTAGAGTTCTTCCATCAGTGTTTAACTGTCCTAGCTGCTTTACATCTCCTCCAGCACTTGATATTATCAAACTTTTAAATTTTTGACAAACTAGTGGATATAAAATGTTATTTCAGATTTTATTTTTCTATTCAGTCTGGTAGTCTTTGGCTTTTACTGGTTAAAAGTTCAGTTTTTTGCAGTCATTTCTTCCATCTTACTTTATTCTCTTTGTTCCACTTTTTCTGGGTTTTGTTTTGTTTTTCCTTTCTTGGCTCCCTGTGAATTTATTGCAATACTTTTGTTTTTATTACATTGCTTCCCTAGGTTTGGAAATTATAAATCTTTCTCCTATTTATATAAAGATATTACCTTAACATATCAAGGTAAAGACTCAAATTAATACAGTCTAAAATTAATACAGTCTATAATTAATATATTTACTTTCGCAAGGGTTTTAGACTAGGTCACCTCTGATTTCCCTTCATCAGCCTTCATATTATATAATCTTGTATTTTAGTTCTATCTTGTGATTCATAATTCTGTATTAGCTTTCTGTTGCTACCATAACAAATGACCACAATCTTAACACCTTATCTTACAGTTCTGTAGATCACAAGTCTGACATGGGTCTCTCCAGCCCAAAAATAAGGGCTTAGGGGAGCTGCATTTCTTGCCACTCCAAGGGAGGATCTGTTTCCTTGTTCATTTCAGGTTGTTGGCAGAATTCAGTTCCTTGCAGTTGGAGTACCAAGATTTCCATTTCCTTGCTGGTTGGCTATCTGGGAACTGTTCTTAGCTTCTAGAGACCACCCATATTCCTTGACTCTCCCGCCACGTCCTTCAAAGTCATCAGTGGCAAATCAGGCACTTCTCTTGCTTTGAATCTCTTCTCTTACTTCCATCTCATCTTTCTGACCCATCTGAGAAAGGGTCTCTGCTTTTAAGGACTCATGTGGTTATATTGGGCCTGCCTGGATAATTCAGAATGATTTGCGCATCTCAGGGTTTGAAACCTGAATCACATCTACGATATCCTTTTTTCCATTAAGATAATATATTCACATGGCACCTGGGTGGCTCAGTAGGTTAAACGTCTGCCTTCAGCTCAGGTCATGATCCCAGGGTTCTGGGATCAAGCCCCCACGTTGGGCTCCCTGCTCAGTGGGGAGCCTGCTTCTCCCTCTCCTCCCCATTCCTGTTCTCTCTTGCTATCTCTTGCAGTCTCTCTCTCTCAAATAAATAAATAAAATCTTAAAAAAAAAAAGATATTCACAATTTCCAAAGATTAAGGCATGGAATCTTTGGGGAACCATTATCCTACCTACTACACTCCCCTATTTAATCATTATAATTATGCTTTTACATTCAACATTTACTCACATGTAATATTTTCTTTGGCTGCCATTCCATCTGGCATCTTAGACCCTGCTTCTGTGTTCACATTCCCTTTTAAGAGAAATAAGTCCTTTGGAAATTTCCTTAATGATGATGGTCTTCTATAGATAAATTTTCATTTCTGTCTGAAAATGCCTGCCTTTGTCCCTGATAATTAAAGAACTCTAGATAGGCAATTCTAGGTCTCCCACCAGGCCATTAAAACTGGAAGTTATGTGACCTGGGATCAATAATGCCCCCACAGGAGAGGGCGGCTTTAGGATTCTAATGCCATATCAAGTTCATGCTGTGGATTTGGAGAATCTTTTGATTTTCCGTCTTGTAATTCCAGTTGTAAAATTGAAAGGTTTTATTTTTAAAATAACATATAGACTTCTGCTTCCAGGAAGATAGAGGAAATGTCATTTTTCCTAATGCTCTTGCTAAATTAAAAATATGTGTATCCTGATAATACATAGCAAACAAACCATAAGACGACTCTGAAAGTTGGAGAGAAGGAAGACAAGCTAGAGATCATAAGACCCAAGAAACAAGGCCCTAAATGGCCTTGGTTGTTTTTCTGCGTCCCATATCTCAGACTTGGTGTAAAAGAAGCCAGCAGCCCAGAAATACCGGCAAGTGCAGATTTTTTTAAAAAAGCCCTAACAAGTGTCTACTCAGGCAATGTTATAAATTGCTTCTAATGCAATATAAAGATTGAAATCTATTCTGTATCTAGAAAAAAACCTAAACTCCTAAGGAGAAAAAAAGACACAAATTGGTAGAGTGTATTAAAAAATATGACCCAACTGTACATGTTCTGCAGGAAACTCACCTCAGCTATAACAGTATACCCAGGTTGAAAATAAAAAATGGAAAACAAGATATCATGAAAATATTATCCAAAGAAAAGCAGGAGTGCTGTATTAATATCAGGTAAATTAGACATCAAAGCAAAAAATTTATAGAAACTGGGGAAGACATTATATAATAATAAAAGGAGTCAATCCACCAAGAAGACAAATCCTAAATTTGTATGTCCTCAACAATATACTATAAAATATGTGAACAAAAACTCATAGAACGAAAAGGAGAAATACACAAATTCACAATTAAAGTCAGAGATGACAACATTCTACTCCCAACACTTAATAAAACAACTAGACCGAAAATCAACAAGGATTTAGAAGAAATGAACACCATCTCATTCAGCACAATCTAGTAGGCATTTATAGAGCAGTCCATCCAACAAGGATAGGATACGTCTTCTATTAATAAGATAGACCATATTCTGATTCATAAAACAAACCTCAACAAATTTAAAAGAATTTAAATCATACAGAGTGTGTCCTCTGAGCACAATTGGAATCAAATTAGAATTCTGTCACAGAAAGATAACAGTAAAATCGTCAAACACTTAGAAAGTAGAGGATACACTTTTAAATAATCCATGTGTGGAAGAAGGAATTCTCAAGGAAAATCAAAATACTTTGAACTGAATGAAAATGAAAATATACCAAATCTGTGTAACGTAGCTAAAGCAGTGCTGAGGTGGAAATTCTTAACACTAAATGCTTACGTTAGAAAAGAGGTTAAGACAGAAATCAATATAATCTGCACTCCCAGTTCAAGAACCAAGGAAAAAGCAAAAGAAGATGAAAGCCAGCAGAAGGAAGGAAATAATAAAAATAAGGACAGAAATCAATGAAATTGAAAACAGAAAAACAATAGAGAAAATCAATGAAACATAGAGCTGATTCTTTGAACAGACCATTAAAATTGAAGCTTCTAGCAAGGCTGATAAAGTAAAAAGAGAAAAGACACAAATCACTAACATCAGGGAATGTCAATTTAACAGGGGATATCACTGTAGACCTTACAGCCAGCAAAAGAATAACAAGGGAACACCACAACTTTATACACATAAATTTGACAATGTAGACTAAATGGAAGGAATCAAAAAATCAAAGTGGAAAAACACAACCTACTGTAATTTACTTAATATGAAATAGATTAATTTTATCCAGAAAATAGAAGAGGGGACAAAGACAGTACAACAAAAAGTACAACAAAAATTCACCATATTTATAGGCTAAAAAAAATCACACGATAATATTAGTCAATGGAGAAAAAGCGTTTGACAAAATTCAACACCCATTGCTAATAAAAACCCTCAGAAAAATAGGAATAAAGAGAAACATCCTCAATTTGATAAAAGGCATCTACAAAAATGTATAGCTAACATTGTACTTAGTAGTGCAAGACTGAACTATTCTTTCCCTAAGATTAGTAACAAAGTGGCTGCATTGCTCCAGTATCTCATGGCTTTCTTCTCTGTATGTCTTCACATGGCCTTCTTATAAGGACACCAGTCACTGGATTTAAAGCTCATTCTAATCCAATGGGACCCCACCAACTAAATACATTTGCAACAATCTTATTTCCAAATAGGTCATATTGTGAAATTCTAGTAGACTGAATTTGAGGCGGGAGGGAGGCACGGGGAGACACTGTTCAACCTAATACATGTACCCTGGTTGTTTCAATGTCAGTATTCTGGTTATGACATTATAAGTTTGTAAGATCTGAACATTGGCGGAAACTGGGTAAAGGATACATAGGATCTCTGTGAAGTTACAATGTCATGAGAATCTATAATTATCTCAGAATGAAACATTTAATTTTAAAAATCATATATTGCTATTCTGAGGGGTTATACAGTGGGTATATCTTCAGAATATCTCCCTGAGCACATTGCTGGAAACAAATATCTGAAGTTTACTTCCTATAATATTTTTTCCCATTGTAATGCTCTAAGCATAAAAATACAGAAATATTTCAGACCTACAAAAATGTACCAGTCTCATTTTTTGTTTGTTTGTTTTATTAAGTCCAGAAAAGTTTGGACATTCTTTTATGACCTCATAAAGAATGCAATGTACAAATAATTGTATACCGTTTAAATCATACGCAAACAATAAAATGTGCCCTTTATTTTCAAGAGATCAACAATAAAACTTTAAAAAAAGTTTAACAGAAGTTCTGTGAAACTTGTACTGGATGAATAATTTCTTAAGTGATATAATTATACCAAAGTAATGACTGGACCATTCTAAGAAATTCAAATCTCAATATTTGAGAATATGGGATCAGCAGTAAACACTGCGTTATGGAATACAGTACTACAGGACTTATATCTCACAGATTGAACTAGAATCCAGTAAATTCTTCTGGAACTGTCCTTTATTTCATTTATTGAATCACAGTGATTCCATATAATTCATGGGCAAAAATAGAATTGACAGAGTTTTTGAGGAGCTCAGCTAGTATCGGTTATTTACATCAATCAATATATACTGTATTTACAAACAACAACAACAACAACAAAACTAAAGTGAAAATCACCAAAGGAATAGATCATACACAACAAATATATTCAATTATATATTTATTTATATAAAGACATCTATAAAATTGAGGTTATTTTTCAATAACTATTATCTCAGTATAGACTTGGTTAGCTTAGCAGTATTTTGCTTCAGGCAATATTTTCTCAAGCCTTTATTCATCACATTTCTCTTTTAATAGCTCAAGAAGATTCTTATGACTGAATATTCTATTTGATTCATTCAAAATATGCCAAAAGCTGGGCGCCTGGGTGGCTCAGTTGGTTAAGCGACTGCCTTCGGCTCAGGTCATGATCCTGGAGTCCCGGGATCGAGTCCCGCATCGGGCTCCCTGCTTGGCGGGGAGTCTGCTTCTCCCTCTGCCCCTCCCCCCTCTCATGTGCTCTCTCTCATTCTCTCTCTCAAATAAATAAATAAAATCTTAAAAAAAAAAAAAAAATATGCCAAAAGCTAAAATTAAGCTTATTTAAAAAAAAATGACCAGGTATTAGAAACAATGTTTTAACCTGTTTCCTTGATAAAACCTGTTTCCCTCCTAAAGTTTGCAACCTTATATATTCCTCACAATTGCATGGTCAAGGTATACTTTGTAAGAAGTAGATTTTCCTTTGTAGTAACCATAATTTCCAAAACAATGTAACACCACTAAATTTTAAGTTAATTTTAGTCTATTAAAAGAAAAAAATGGAGACTTTTCAGGTAATAATACACACAATTGTTAATTTAAATGATAATGTGAAAGACTCCACAGGTGAAGAAATTACTTATGTTAATTTGCAGTTATAGGAGTTTTTCTACATACTGTAGCCTTACATTGGTCAAGGTTCTCCAGAGAAACAGACCAATAGAATATATGTATAGATCATGTAAGAGGAGATTTATTATAGGAATTGGCTCACAGAATTATGGGAATGGGGTCACTGGTGTAATTCCTGGTTTTCCAGAACCAGGAACTCTAATGTCTAAGAGCAGGGAGAAGATGGATTCCATAGCTCAAAAAGAGATTTTACCCTTCGTCCACTTTTTATTTCTACCTGGGTTCTCAAAGGATAAGATAGTGCCCCACCCACATTGGTGAAGGCTGTCTTCTTAATCTACTGATTCAAATGCTAATCTCTTCCAGAAGCATCCTCACAGACAGACCTAGAAACATTTTAGCAGCTATGTGGGCATCTCTTAGCCCAGACAAGTTGACATATAAAATTAACCATCACAAGACTCTTAAGCCTGTAAGGATATTAAAAATTGTTTTCATTTTATGTGAAATATGTATCACTGACATCGTTATTTTTTTATATTTAAAGAAGTGAAGCATTTATTTCTGTATTTTCTGTCATTAGTGTGCCAAATACTTTCACTGTTGAAAGCAACAAAAGTAATCATTTTGGGCTGTGGCTGATGTTACGATGCGCAATAGCAACAATTCGATAAACTTAAGTGAGAATGCTTATGGTGCTCCATACTAAGCAAACTAAGAGTGCCCATTTATTTTCACTGCAGTGGTGGTGGGCAGGGGAGGTGGGAGTGAGAGGGGAGAGGAGAGAGATTAAGTTATGTACTCCTAGGAGAAAAAGAAAAAAAAAATCTGTAGAATATTTTTCAGAACTGAAAAACTATTTTCGAAAGAGGAGTTAATGTAACAGCGTTCAGGTAGCATTTATGATTGTGTGTGCACACAGAAAGTTGAGGGATGCACAATACCTACAGTTTGCCTTAGAGTTTAAACTGTAAACAAATATATTTAGTACGTTTACTTAAAAGTTAGGATAATTTAGCTTAAAATATCTTAATTTCTCTGTGAGCTTCTAAATGTAACCCATGTGATTGGAATTTGATAGTTCTTCACATAAAGAGAATGAGAATTATCTAAGGCCTCTATTATTTCAATCCTTTATGCTACAAGGGTGGGCATTCCAAATTATCAGATGGAAATAGCAACTAGCTTTTATTTAAGGTAATGTCAAAGACATTTACTTCTCAAAATCTTTACAAGAAAAACAACTATAGCTTTATATTTTATAATATACCACTAAACTTGAATTTCTTCTGCTTTCCATATAGCTTCTAATATCTCTTAGTCATTTTTAGCCAGAACTATGGACACATCTTGACATTAAGTGTCAAATGTGTGTCCCCTACAAAATAGCCGAACTTCAGGCATCAAAAGAGAAGGGAAGCAAGGGCAAACAGTATTTATTCACAGTTCATTGGTCAACATATGAACAGACATGGACAATTCTAAATTAGTCGCCTTAGCAATTCTGAGATTTGGATCACATATGCAGATAATATATTCTGTAAAAGTTCTAGAAAGTATCTGGTGAGTCATGTAGCTGGGGGTAGAGAGAGATACCCCATTGGTGGCATGGGCTCTTCATTATATCCACCACTTACGCTTTTGTGGACCAAAAGGAAAGGGAAGACTGCTCCACCCGAAGCCACCCAGTGCAGACTTTTTCCATATGCTATATAGCTGTAGGCCCTCTACCACTGTGTTCAGTCCTCTGAAGCAGATTCCATTTATTTAGAATCTAAATATAGAATTGTAGAGATAAAACTGACCTTAAGGATTGTTTTACTAATTAGGAAAGTTAGACTCGGCATTATTAAATCACCGGGCTAGTAAGTGATAAAGCTGGTGATCAGTCTCTGAGATTTCCTTGAATCTCAGTCCGGTTTCCTTGAACTACACTCTGCTGCTTTTTCCCCACTCCCTCTCCTTTTTTTCTAGGATGTAGCTAAGAAGCAGTGGAATAATGTCTTGGTGGCACTTGTCCTTCTCTGTACACACAGAAAAATCGTATTGTTGACCATAACAATTTGTTTAATTCTTAAGGGATTTCTGTACTTTTCTCCAAACAGCCTCAAAACCAGTGGACTTGAAATCATGCACTGGTCCCGTCCCTAATACTACACAGCTGTGCCATATTCCCTGTCCAACTGAATGTGAGGTTTCACCTTGGTCAGCTTGGGGACCTTGTACTTACGAAGACTGTAATGACCAGCAAGGCAAAAAAGGTATGTATTATTAACATGACATGCTTAAAACTCCCATCAGTTGAGTCAAACATGAATTATTTTAAATAATGTCATTAGTGTGCCAAATACTTTTATTTGTTAGTCTTTGTTACTTGTGCTTATTCATTCATCCGTGATATTTTCCAGAATGGCTAGTGAGTATCGACTGCAAAAGATGAATAAACCTACTCTGATGTTGGTACCTGAACATTAAAACAAGTTAATTATCTAAATCTTTGTCCCCTTATCTGTAAAAGGGATGTAATATCTGCTACTAAAGTTTTCTCGAAAGATTCAATGAGATAATAAGCATAAAGCACTTAATTCAGTGCCTGATCCATAGCTAGTCCTCAAAAAGCAAAAAAAACTCCTATTACTTTGAAGTTAAGAAAGGGGAAAAAAAAAAAAGCTCTATTACTCTTATGATGCACATGATATATCTAAGAGGAGGACAATAGATGCAGTGGTTTCCTATGTAGTGGGCATGATGGGGTAATATTCACATGATCTAGTAATTAAAAACATTTTATTTTCTTTCTAAGTCTTCTAGTGATTCTAATATGTTCACATAGCAGTAAACAGACTTATTAATTTTCCTAGTGATTCTAATATGTTCACAAAGCAATAAGCAGACTTATTAACTTTGGTATACCCTGTCCAGAAGGGCAGCACTTAGGTGCTATTAAAGCACAGAGCACGACTCTGAAGAGTCCTCATTAGAGCCCAGATGCTTTATATCTTCACTAGTTCGTATTTCCGGGGCATCTAAAATCAACTAAGCCTCAAAGAGACAATTTATCTGGGACCATCCAACTTCTCAGAGGTTTCCTTTCAAATTTAATTATGTGATAGTGCTGAAAAATTCAAAGTAATACCACTTTGTCTGGTCATGAATATTTCCAAATAGCTTGAGATTTCACTGTGTCTTTGAATATTTTATAACTACAGACTTTCCAAATCAACCAAAATCATTTTATGTGTGTGTCTTTGTCTGTCTGTCTGTCTTTCTCTCTCTGCTTCTGCCTCTCTACCTCTCTCCAGTCCTATGAAGGAGATAAGAGACATATGACTTTTCTTGCCTTCCCTCCTTGGCCATTCTGTTCATTCATTCATTTATTCATTTAATAAATGATTAATAGGCTCACACTAAGCTAGAGCTTGGGGATATACTAGTGATTAAAGCAAATCTGACTTCTACCCTCTACCCTCATCCAGCTTTCACTCAAATTTTCATTCAGCCTTCGGAAATATTCATCCCATGGCAGTAACAATAAATATGTCCTTCCCCAATAATTCAGGTTTCAAACTGAGGAAGCGGCGCATTACCAATGAGCCCACTGGAGGCTCTGGGGGCCCTGGGAACTGCCCTCACTTACTGGAAGCCATTCCCTGTGAAGAGCCATCCTGCTATGAATGGAAAGCAGTGAGGCTTGGAGACTGTGAACCAGACAATGGAAAAGAGTGTGGCCCAGGCACTCAAGTTCAGGAGGTTGTGTGCATCAACAGTGATGGTGAGTCAGGCAGGTGCATCTACCCTGCTGTTATGAATGTCTGTTTAACCCTGGAGATATGCCTTAGCTTATGATAAAGTCTTGTGTCCCTTCATCAAAATGGGTTCCATGTACAAACACAGAAGTAGCTTCTTCTTCCTTTCTTCCTTCCTTCCTTCTTCCTTTTTTCTTTCCCTCTCTCCCTTCTTCCCATCTCTTTCCCTTCTTCTTTATTTTCCTCCTTTCTTCTTTCCTTCCTTACTTGTTTCTTTTTTTTTTTTTCTTTTCTTACCCCCTTTTTCTCAGTCTCTCAATCTCTCTCTCTCTCTCTCTCCAATTGTGGCAACGAGGAGGTTCTTTGAACAATCACAGGGTACTTTTTAATTTGAAAGCAGGTAACATAGAGTAAGAATTAAATCATCATCAAGGCAATACAGTATTAAATTGCCATTGCCATTTAAAATAACATAGTGGGGCACCTGGATGACTCAGTTAGTTGAGCATCCAACTCTTGATTGATCTCAGCTCAGGTCTTGATCTCAGGGTCCTGAATTCAAGCCCTGTGTTGGGCTCCATGCTGGGCATGGAACCTACCTAAAAGAAAAAAAAATAGCCTGGAAAGGTAACATTTTCTAAGTGGGCATTTTTAACTTGCCATAGATATTTAAATAAAGAAGGATTGTAAGAATTGGTTGACTTGAATCGAGAGGCCTTAATTTCCTGCCCTGATATTGTGTCTTAGGGATATAATTTAATTTCCAGACTCCCAAGCCACATGGCCTATTGTGGCCTAGATTCCTGAATCAACCTCCAACTTCTGCATGCCACACCTCCCACCCCGCAAGGAGTGTCATAGAGCTCCTGGGATGGTGATTTTCCACAAGGTTCCTTTCCTAAACCATAAGAATTACCTTAGATTTTCACAACTGATTTTTGTTTGATAAAATATCCTGTCTTGTTGTTACCCTGATGTAAGATTTTTACACTCTTTCCTTGAGAGCTGTTACTATTTTGGGGAGATCCCCTTACTCTTCAGTAATCTCTGAGTCATTCTTAGGAAACATAGAACTCCTCGTGACATAGTTTAAAACCTTTGACTAAGATCATCTCTCTAAGGGTCCTTCCAACTCTCGAATGCTATGACTCTGCACATCAGAGTAGCATGAGCACCAAGCCCCAGGGTCCCCTGATTTGACAGTTTAAGCTGTTTACAGCATATGCAGAAACATTCTGGTGCCCCCTCAGGGGCAGTGGAACATCTGGTAACTGTCATAATTCCTCCATCCTATTTTCTTCCAGCAAGCAGGATTGTTTCCTCCTGTGACTCAGTCACTGTTCAGTAGAGAAAGATACTCTCTGGGGTCAGACACTGACAGACACTGCTAGTACTGAGAAATTAGCCTTTCGACTTTGAAACGTACAGTGTTGTCTTTGTCCAGGGACCAACATCATCGTGCAGGGCAGCATTAGGTAAAATCCAGACCAGCACTTGAGGTTGAAAGGTGAAAAAGGGGATTATTGCTCCAGATATTTTATGATGAATTTTATGAATTCTGGCTTTTTTCTGAGATTTTCTGCTTTTCATAGATGTAATTACCTATGATACATCTCTCTTTAGCTTTTACCCCATTCTACTCTAAAGGGAAAGAAAAGAAGATTGACATCTAATGGGGAAAATAAGCAAAAGAATAGCATTTATACATGTACTTCAAATCTTTATTTGGATTAGATGGCAATCTATTTTATCTTCTTTCTGAGTTGCTGTGAAAATAATGAGTCATATTTATTTCAGCATCACTGGTACTCCCTTACTGATACTTCTTACTAATTTTTTTCCTAAATTCAAATAAGTTTCCTTATCCTTCTATAGACCTTGGGAGGAACTGGGATCCCACACACTATGTAAGTTGTGTATGAGTGAACTAAGATGACAAAAAACACTAAGATAAAAAGTTCCTTGTGCATGGAACTTCCGCCTAAATATTATTAAATGAAAAATCAGATCTCACTTATTTCAGTGATCTTCTTGATGTTAGTACAAATCCAGTGTATTTTAAATATACGAGAGAAACTATCTTAAAAATATCAGTGGTAAATTTTTATTGTGTCAGGTAAAAAATATTTTGTAATACAAGTAATCACCCCCTAAAATACCTTATGGAACACTAAAACACTAAAAAACAAGCAGGAGAATGAGTTATGTATGTCTAGTTATATTGAAAAGTAATGTATGTTATAACCTAAAATGCACATTGGCAACTCCCAGTATACATAAGATGGTTTCACTTTGCCTATCTCCCAGAAGAATGAATTAAGGAAAAGAAGTATGCTCTTGATATTCAGCTTGTTATTATTGTCCTTTATCAGGACGTCTTTCATCATTAAATTTTACTTCTTGTCATGAATTTGTTGTGGTGCAACTCAATATTTTAACTGGCTCAACTACAGAGGGGTATAAAATCAGGACAATTCTTTACTATTGTAAATCCTCAAGGCTGCTCAAATTTATATATAGCTGAAACCTATTGGGCTGGTAGAATAGAACAAAAGCTGGAGACTTGTAAATACTACTGCAGTATTATCATGTGGTCACCTGGTAAGTGTTTAGCAGCTGCACCAAATGTTGTTTTGTAATTAAATCGAACCCAGGGAATTAAAGTTGATTAGTTGTACAGACTCTACCCCTAGGCCTGGCTGCTGCTATAGATTTTGTTTTATAATTAAGTTAAAGCTCAACTAGGGAAATGAAAAATTAGAGCCTGTGAATGTTAGCAAATAATAAAAAGGCTTTTTTTCCTCCCATGTTCCTCACAAATTTCACAACTTTGTTAATGACCTCAAAGCATTTGAAGCCTCTTTTCTTTTTCTTGAACTATCCTTTGCCCAGGCTTCCAAAGATCTTTAGGATTTGTTGCTGGTTATTGTTCATTTTTCCAATTGTCTTTCAAGAAGCAGGATTGAGGAAGGGTTTGGAGAACACTCAGGAGGAATTTCACATAGATTCTCTGACAGAGGATATAAACAGAAATGTGAGACAAAAGAGAACTCAGAAGACAATCAGGCTCTACAAAAAGAGATAAACACGTGATGTGTAATAGAAAAAAATATCACTCATAATTTAAGGATCGTCAGAAAAGCAGTACCCTATCTCTGAGCACAAATACAGGAACTGTTCCAAAGGTCTGATGGTGACATTTGGGGTTAGGTGGGGGAGAGATCCTAGAGTTTGTTAGAATTTTAAGAAAAACAAGTCTGCCCTATTTCCGTTTTTGTGAAATTTGTGTGTTTTATTTAAAGGTATAAATTTGGTGGGGCAAGAGTACTTTTGGTACTCTTGGTTGGTAAACAACAAATTGGTTGGTTAGAGATAGAACAAATCAAGACTTTTAGGCTGAGAGTGGAAAAGAAAATCCATTGTCTTATTGATTACTTAAGGAGACTGTAAACCAAATATTGTTTGCACATATCCCTCCCCTCTGTTGAAAAAAAAAATGATGCCATCCATATCCTATGTGCTCTATTTTAGATATGAGAATTTCAAAGCCACGGTTTTGTATTTTATTATTGGTATTACTTTGTTAAGCAGTGAATTTCAACAGTTTCAAAATGCCTGCAACTCCTATGCTACATTTCTTATTCTTCTCCATATCAGTAAAAGTTAACATATAACCAATGACATTGACATGTATGACTAACATTCATACTTGACACAGATATTTGTGAAAACAAAATACAATATTTCTGTGGAAGTAAATCAAAACAACTCATCATTACATTGCTCCTAAAGATACAGTTAGAAATAGCAGTGACCAGCCAGGGCCCTCAATAGTAATTGTGCTATTCTTGAAGCACTATGGCTCTGGCTCAACTTCTTCTTCTTCTGTTGGGTAAAGCATGTGAAAATTTATGAAAATGCCATTATTATATGGATAACCTGTAATCACCCTAATTTATTTGTTAAAACCAGCTGACTTGAAATGTCATTAACAACAAATGTTTTCCGTACGCCCAAAACTTGATTGTAACACACCACTGCATCATGCCACCATGGTTAAAAACTACTGGATTACTAAGAACGTCTGCCAACAAATGCTTCATGTACAAATGGAAGTACTACATCAATAATATTAGGTATTTATAAGTCTTATGTAAATGGATATAAGATACATGGGCATATATATATATTCATTTTATGTGAATATTTTTTCAGTTTACTCTATGAGATGCTAGATCCATTTTTGCAAAGAGTGTTCTAGATCCCCCAGTATCGGAATCGCCTTAAGTATGCTATAAAATCAGACTCCTCAGTCTTCTCTACAGACCCGATGAACTGCAGTCTGTGCAGGCAAGTCCCAGAAAGCTGCATTTTTATGAAGCTCCCTAGATTGTTCTGATGTGCAATGAAGTTTATGAACCAATGTACTAAAATGAGAAAAGGATTGTTTTGGTGGAGCCTAAGACCCAACTCTGTTACCCAAAGACTGCCAGCACCAAGGCAAACTGACTGAATTTGGATAATGCTGAAAAAGACCTGTGAATAAGAATACGTTGAGATTAGTAGTGAGGCATGCCTTTACAGTAAGTGTTTCTGCGTCTTCTGGAGCCACTGCATCTCATCAGAAGTGCCCAAAGAGCCAACTATAAAAGATGGGAGATGATGATATTACTGTCCAGAGCCCTGGCTTGGCACATGACTGCTTATTCTTTCTGAGATTTTTGCCACGAGTTTCTTCCTTCTGGAATGAGATATGTATCCATATATGAGTAGAGGGAAGGGAAGACTTGAATACTATTTCTTTCCCAAGTACTTCATGTCATACTTCTTTTTTCCCACATGTTCAGTATTAGGAGGAATATAAGGGGCTATCATTTCAGTATCTTCAGGTAAATACAGGAATAAACATCTAGAAAATATTAAAAATTTTTACCTCTGGAAGACAAGACTCAGTGTAGGGAGATATGGGGTGAGGTACTGCTCTATTTTATCTTAAACCTTGTGGTACAATTTGTGTCCAATTTATAAATTGTATAAACACTGGATTAATTTGTCCAAATATTTATTAAGAATATTTAAATAGTAATAATATTTATTAAGAAAACAGTCTGGAGGGGGACAGAAGTATGTGGAATGAGGAGTTAAAGAATGGGGAGCAGAGCATTCCAAGAATAGAAAAATTATAAAGCTTATAGTTGAGACTAATATTTTGACTGATTGAGAGTATTCATAAGCCCTCCTAGAAGCGTAAGCCAGGTCAAGGATTAGGATGCACACAGTTTATTAAGGACATGATCCCAGGAGAAACCAGTAAGAGGAGTGGGAATAAAGAAGCAAAATCAAGAAGAGGGAATGTGTGTTGGGTTCCCAAGACCTCACTGTGGTTCTGTAATTCACTGGAGGGACTCACAGAACTCAACAGAGTCATACCCACAGGTATGAACTATTTACAGTGAGAGAATACAAAGCAAAATCAGCGAAGGGAAAAGGCACATGGACAAAGTCTGGAGGAAACCAGGCACAAGCTTCCAACAGTCCTCTCCCCATGGAGTCCCAGAGGATGTGCTTAATTTTTCACCAATGCGTTGTGACAGTACATGTGAAGTATTGTCTTCAGGGAAGCTTATCTGAGCCTAGGTGTTCAGGGTTTATGTTGGGGGTCAGCCGTGTAGTCACTCTCTGCCTAGCTCATAAAAAATATTCTGGACTCCCAAAAGGAAAGTACATGGTCAGCCTAACCATGTTGTTTATGCAAATACTTTAAGCACAGTGATCAACACTTCTCATTTAGAGAATGGTGGAGGCCTCCAGAAACTGAAGTTCCCAGATGCAAGCCAAGGGTCAACGTAGTGAGCAAGACTGTCTAAGGGTAGCACTTGGGCTTGCTGTGTTAACTGTTTTGCATAGGGAAACAGCAAAGTTGCAGACTCACTCTGATTAAGGGAGATACTCTGGAATTTAAATTAAACCCCAAAGGTTGTGGATTTAGGAAAAAGGAGCTGGGCTTTTAAACTCACATCAGTTGACTGTTGGCTCACAGATGCTGGAGGAAGGAGGAAGGTGGGTCCCAGAAATTTCTAGCTCTCTGTATTAGCCAGACAACTCTAGTGCCCAAGGTAATTCAACTGAAAGTCAGGAAGGAGATATTAGCAGCAGAATCTGAGAGACGGGTGCAAAGATCCAGTAAAAAGGGTCCTAGGAGTTCCAAGCTGTGCAATAATATTGTCCAGGAAGAGATTCAATTATAGTGGGGAAGGTTTATAAATGTTGTATATACTAAACAAACCTAAAACCTGATAATTGTGTCTTCTATACTACAGAGGAATGCCCATGAGGATACAGGTTTTCCAATTTAGGGAAATTATTTGATGGGACATTTTGGTTGACAGATATGCAGTACTCTTTATATTGCTTGAATAATAACAAGAGAAGAGCTGAGTTCTGCAAAATAAAATAGAATATTTAAGCTTCCTGGAGCAGTATGGAGAGAGAGGTATGGAGTTTGGAGATTAATAAGAAGATGTGAGAAGGGTCTGAAAGAAGTGAGAGAAATGATCTCGAGAAAAAGTTTGAGGAGGGCCACAGCTAACTAGAAATACCCTTTGGTATGAAATAGGTGACTCCATCTTGCAGGTTTGTTCAGGATAGTACCATTTTCTTAAGGTCATTATTAATACCACCCCCTCTGTCCTAATAAGTGTCCTGCTTTGGAAAGCAAGTGATATGATCACCCTAGGAATGACTGATAAGTTCTGAGACAGAGGAGGCAAAAATTTGGAACCAAAAGTTTTAGGAGAAATATTAGCTCCGTGAAAATCCTAACAGAAAATAAAGAGAGGGAGGATCCACAGCCACTTAAGAGGTTGGTGAATTCCCCAATGGAATTAAAATAATTCTATTTGAATTTTAATGGAAAGTGGAACTTCAAAAGGCTGAAAAATCTGAAAACAAGCAGCAGACATTGAGATTGTTTAATATTTGAAAATGTTAGACTATCTTTTTGAGAACATAAAGAGCATATTCATAAATAGTTTTGTTCCTTTCCACCAGGAGAATAACTTTTGTGCCATATTTTGTCATAATTATTTATCCATGATGGACAAGAGCATCATAATACACAAGTGGGAGTTAGGAAAACTTAAGTTAAAATTTGTGTAATTTTAGAAGGGAAACTAACCTTAATAAGATTGGCTTCTAAAACTTTGGCCAGAACTCCAAGTTCAGATCAATTCAAATGTCTGTAGAGCTAGATGAAAACACAATTTCAAAAGCATGATCACTCTCTGGAACTGGAATCTACTTCTTACCACACATTACACAGCCATTACATGGAAAAGCTGATCTTTTAAAGGCAAGAATATGTCCTATAACTGAATTGTTTTTCCATAATTTAAGCAATAAATCAACTAAGAAGTTCCCTTCCTGGAGAATGCTATGCCATTTAATGTGGTTGGAATATAATTAGGTTGGATGTTATGCTTAAATCTAAGGTCTCTTACTTTACAATTAGGATCATCTAACACTGTTGGTAGGAGTTTTTTCCTATAATTGGGTTGAGATTCTCTATTTAATTTGTTGTAAAGATGAAAGTCATTAGAAAATTTAAGGCAGTAGGTTATTCTTTAGTGTTGGTTTGTAGTAATCACAATTTTATTTTGGCTTAAAAAATCTAGCACAAGATAACCTGATCTGTCTGCTGTGGTGTGGGGGTGTGTGTGTGGGGGGGGGTTGTGTGTGTGTGTATTCTATTTTGATATATTGGGTTTTTTCCTTGTTCTTTTTTAAATATTTTATTTATTTATTTATTGGAGAGAGAGAGAGAGATAGTGAGAGAGAGCACAAGCAGGGAGGAGAGGGAGAAGCAGGTTTCCCGCTGAGCAGGGAACCCAATGAGGGGCTTGAACCTAGGACCCTGGGATCATGACCTGAGCCGAAGTCAGATGCTTAACCAACGCAGCCACCCAGGTGCCCCTATTTTGATATATTGTTAATAAAAATTATTTTTTGTTTGTAAGGAAACCATCTGGATTGAGCCAGTGTTCTTTTGCACTGAAATGTCTTAGCAAAAAGTAGGGTTTTATAAAGAATTTTCTTTTTTAAAGTAAGGGAGAATTAGCAGAAGCCTCAGATGAAAGTTAAATAAGCACTAGTTTACTTACCACTTCATGAGATATGACATAAGTTTCTCACTAAGTGCTAGCTATCACTTCAAATGGGAAATAAAAGAAGAAAAAAAAAGACAAAAAGCCTGTTACTTTATCATGGGTAGTCAACTGCCTTAACAAAACTCAGGTTAGGGGGCGCCTGGGTGGCTCAGTTGGTTAAGCGACTGCCTTCTGCTCAGGTCATAATCATGGAGTCCCTGGATCGAGTCCCGCATCGGGCTCCCTGCTCGGCGGGGAGTCTGCTTCTCCCTCTCCCACTCCCCGTTTGTGTTCCCTCTCTCGCTGTGTCTTTCTCTGTCAAATAAATAAATAAAATCTTAAAAAAAAAAAAACTCAGGTTAGTCAGTTTACTCATAGCTGGGTCAGTAAAAGCCAGTATGGATGAAAAGTCAAATTAGACAGGAGTTTCTGTCAAATTAGACAAGAGTTGAATTATCAAACTTAACAGATGCGTTCCTTTCCTTACATTATCCCTTGTTTGCTTCTTCAACTCTGCTTATCTCTTATCTCCTGTCAGATTTTATCTTCCCATGACCTCATTGGTTTTACTTTCCCCTGATTCCCTTCCTACCTCTCAGGCCATGTATCATTTAACTATTACTGGCTAACATATCACCATAGAACTCACTGGCTGAAAACAAAACCAATTAGGATTTCCCATGATTCTGGGAAGTTCCAGTTCAGATTTCACCTGGGCCCATTTATGGAGGTTTGGCTATGACTGGAAGGTCCAAGATGGCCTCCCTCACGTATTTTGCAGTTGGTGCTGTGTGCTGAGGTACATTGGTGCTTCTCCACATGGGCTCTCATCCTCCTATAAGCTAGACCAGCTCTCTTAGATGGTGGTTTTAGGGCACTGCTCTGAGAGGACAAAAACAAGCTGGCAGGCTCTTGAACTGCACATTGTCACTTCGGCCACATTCTATTGGTCAAAGCAAGCCACAGTGACAACTCAGATTTCGTAGGTAGAGAAATAGACTCTATCTACCGATGAGACCCATTACAAAGAATTATGGCCAAAAATTATAATTTACTACAGTCCACCCCCCGGTCACAATTGTTTTCATTCCTTCCACAGGAAAAGTACACCCCGTCCTAACCAAAGAACACCAAAATTCTCATGCGGTTATATCATTCACCATCTCATGACCTGCGTCTGATTCAAATATAGATGAGACTTATCAGATACAGTAGTTGGGTGTGGCTATTTTATTTTTATTGATTGATCGATTGCACATATTAACTTTGAGCTATTATTTTCAGAGGAGCTGTGGGTTTTTTTCCCCCCCAAGGAAACTTGTCATAAAGTTTCTTCTGTGCACTTCAAAATAACCTAATATTATCCTTTAGTCATAGATTTTTTCTAGAGGAAAAAAATATACAATATAAAAAATACATATGACATTTTTATGTACAGTCTTGTTTAACTTAGAATTATAGAACTTGCCATCTTAAACAGAATTGTAGTTTGTATTTTCCACATAGTACCACACACACACACACACACACACACACACCAAAAGACATTATTATTTTAGATAATGGGATTAGAGTATTTATTTATTTATTTTATTTTATTTTATTTTATTCTTATGTTAATCCCCATACATTACATCATTAGTTTTAGATGAAGTGTTCCATGATTCATTGTTTGTGCATAACACCCAGTGCTCCATGCAGAATGTGCCCTCCTCAATACCCACCACCAGGCTAACCCATCCTCCCACTCCCCTCCCCTCTAGAACCCTGTTTGTTTTTCAGAGTCCATCGTCTCTCATGGTTCGTCTACCCCTCCGATTAGAGTATTTATTTTTAAAATACTTTTGGCCAGTGTTTAAGTGCTTTTGTCCCTAACTTGCATATTTTCAGTCCTTTCTGTTTTCTAAAAAAGTATTTTATCATAATGCTTAAATTTTCTTCCTACTAATTAAATCCTATATCCAGAAACCTTCCCTGTGAGCTTACAAAGGTCTTTTGATTATTGTGGGTTTTTTTGGGGGGGGGGGGGGAGAGGGTTGTTTCTTTTTTTTTTCTCTTGAAAATAATTCAATCCTACAGAATCTTTCAGTTTAGCTGAACATCTGCAGAATTTTTTAAGGTGCCAATACATGGAAAATATGACCTTCATATTAAAAGATACTTCAGTTTCTGGACACAGTAAAACTTTGAACCATTTGGGTAATTTATTTAAAAAAAAATAGAGCCCTTTTGACCTTAATCGAAGGTATACATGTTTTCAAGATCATATTCTGCACTAATGTGGTGTTTTACACAAAGTGATTTCTGAAAAATGGTTCCTCTAAGATAATGACTTCGTATAATCAGTTCATGTTACTTATCACAAAGAACCTGATTTCAGATTGAAGCTGGAACTCTATTGTTTCTAGGGTGTGGCCTGTTAACTAGAATCAGAAGCCTCTTAACTAGAAAGATAAGATATCCCCCCCCAATTCTCTCCACATATACAACATATAATGATGTAACAGAGACCAGAAAATCAGAATAGATTCTCCCATTCAAAAATGAGAAAAATAGGAAGCCTTCAGAAGCGTCTGGTCTTTATCAGTTCTGAAATCCAGCCTGTTCCCTCTTTACCAGGAACAGGGGAAATCCTTGATCTCAGCTGATGTTTGTTCTCTGAAAGTCATTCTCTAGTCCATTATTCTCCTTGGCTCTTTGTTCTTCACTCTGGACTCTTGGATTTTCCACAGATGTCTTTCCCTTTTTATAAGAAATGGCTTGTATTTGTAGCTGATGAGCTTTCTCAATCTGCCTCCCGCCCATATAAATCACAGAGCCCAGGGGCCTTTTTTTCATTTTGAACTGTCTCAATTTCTCTCAGACTAAGTTGGCAGTGTTTTAACAATATGACACTTAATGCTTTGGGTTTCTTATCTCATTGGATAAGGCTTTTGGGGCATGGAGATGCCCCAGATCCCCCATATCCATAATTTATATCATTTATTTTTGAGAAAAGCTTCTCTTTACTTTGGACCATGTATGAGGCTACTGTGGAAAAACGGCTTTAAGATTCTTAGAAGCCTTTTATGAAACTGAGAGAGTCTTCTAGGAATCACTTAACTATTTCTGAGGTATTATCAGAGAATTTTTAGCTACATCCTTAAATTGATTTTTACCTTAGGCCATTTATTACACTGATAATCTTCTGCCAGATGACTAGAGGTGAGAAACCATTCTATTTTCCATTTCAGCACATCATGGCAGCATCTAAATTCCACCTGCACACAGAATTATTTCCTCCTTAGTTTATTACTCTCTTTATAGCATATCATCCTCCAGAGGAAAAATTAAATGGACATTTTTAATATTTTTCCTGAAAATAGCCTTATCTTTATCCACAGGTTCATTAGATACATTTTCCATCTTGCAAGTTTCCATAAGTAACTCATTATTTTGCCATCTTTTCCATCAGTATGTGACATGAGACTCTCTGTCTCCATCCTCCATTAAACGTCTTCTCACCAACTTTCAGCTTTTCCCCCTTCCCCCAAGTCTCAGAGTCATTGCTACATGTTTTAGGTTTTTGTTAAAGCAGCACCCCATTTCTAGGTACTAAGTTCTGTGTCACATATGTATGCTGCATAGCATACCACCCTACACTTAATGATTTAAAATTTTTTTTTTCTCAATTCTGTTGCTTGGCGAGGCAGTTCTGGGATCATTGGTGCAGCTGTGTTCAGCCAGAGGGCTGGCATAACTGGGACATCTAAGTTGGCCTCATTAATATCAATGAAGCTACCTCATTTTTCTGTCATGCGTCCCCTCGTCGTCCAGTGGCCCACACTGGCTTCTTTTCAAGGTGATCTCAGGACATTGTTCCAAAAGGGCAAAACAGATGAATGATCTCTTCACGTCTGGGTTCTGGAACAATCATAAGATCACTTCTACCATGTTCTTTGGGTCAAAGCATGTTGCAAGGCCAGCCAGATTCAAGTGATAGTGGAATCAGTTATACCTTTTGATGGGAGGTCCTCATCAGAATTTGTAGATGTATTTAATCTCTACAGGCTGCTCGTTCTGTTTCCTATACGCCATATATGTATATTTTTTTCTCTGCTTCTTCCTTAAATGTGAACATTCCCTTTCAAACTTCTGCTATAAAGCTCTATCTGGAAGCCCCAAATGAAACCTGCTGACGTTTCAAAATCAGTATGTACCAAAGTCAGACTCATCATCTTTCTTCCAAAGTTAGTTTCTCCTCCAATGTTTCTAACCTAGTTCATAGCACCACAATTTGCTCAGTCCTGATAGAGTGACATCTGTGAAGACCCATGAAAGAAGTAGGAAAGTCCTATGAGAATTGGGGAATCTAATATTCTAGGCAGAAGAAGCACCAAATGCAAGACCTTGAGGTAGGAACTGCTTTGAATCTGAGAACAAGGCAGCCAATGTGTTTGACATAGGGTGATTTAGGGGAAGAATAATCAGGATAAGGTCAGAGAGGTTATGAAGGAGTGAGACCATCTGTCTTTGTCTTTTACTCTAAGATGAGAATCTGTTGGAGGGTTCGAGCTAACAAGTGACAGAAGTGACTTGTGTTTTTAAAGAATAACTCATGTTGCTTTTGTATCAGATTTTCCTCATCCTGGAATTACAAGTCTACTACCATAAATCCTCTCTTGATTATGCCATTTACCTGTTTAAAATCTCTTGTTGGCTTCCTGTGTGTTGCTTTTTTACATAAAGTTCAAAGCCATTTGGGAATGACAGAATGTCTCCCCAATCTCATCCTGCCCTTTTACCAATTGCCTTTTCTGCCCTTCTGTTTGTTACACCATTATACATTTTACAGAATTTAGTTACTTACACTTTATTGTTGCCTACTATCCCTTCTATACTGTTAGTTACTATGGGGTAGGGATCAGCCTTATTCATTTTTTAATACCGATTTCCTAGCGCTATTTCATGTTGCAGATTGTCAATAAATCTCTGATTAATGGCGACTTTCTTGCTTTCTTTTATCCCTAAACATCACATCTTTTCAGGAAATGACTCTCAGTTTCTCCTTAAGTAAATTTTTGTTATTGCTCTCACCACAAATTCAAACTTTGCCTACCAGATGTCAGACAAAGCATGACACCAAATTGCACACTCTATTACCATCTCAATATGCCTTCAAATTCTATTACGCTAAAGTCCCAGAACACCGGAGCAAAACAGCTACTGCATTTGCATAAAAAAAAACCCAGAATGTTCATAAAATCCTATAATCTGGAGGATTCCTCTCACTGAATATAGGTTCAGATTCTAACTTTGCTATTTTATCAGGTAATTTAAATCCCCTGTGACTACGTTTTCTCATCTGTGAAATACAAATAGTACAATTACCTATTCATAATATAGAGTATTCATAATATAGAGTTGTAGAGTATACATGATTAATATATGTTAAGTGCTAAGAAGTGTGCCCGACACATAATAAAAACTGTTTTAAGTATTTGCTGTTACCTATCATTCATCTGAGATGAGTTCAATAGTGAAAAAGTTAACTAAGCACAAAGACTGTTCTTTTTCTTTGTTTGGCTAAGCATAAGAATTTTATTACTTATATCAATCAAATGATTTAAAGTCCATCTCATTTATTTCATAACAGCCTCACTAAATAGCGTACTTATTTTCAAAGCATATGTATGTATGTATGTATGTATGTATGCATGCATCTGTACATTGCCTTAAAGAAATGGGTGCCTAGATTTTATTCTCTTGGTATCAGAAAATAATAAGTATATAATGGTAAATTCCATAATAGAAAATCATATCACCTATTTCACTTGTTAAATTCCATAATAGAAAATCTTTTTACCTGTTTCCTAGATCAAGGAAGTAGATCTCTGAATTGATGTTTCTTTTTTTCCACTTGACACAGACTATTAATTCAGAGTAGTATTGAGCTAGTAATGAAGAGAACCAAGATTATTTCAGTGTGACCAAATTTTGAAAATTAATTCTTGTAACAATTTGCTATTAATTTTGAAGTAGATTATGAATGTGTATTTGTTATTTGTATGATGCAAAAATTGCACCAGATGTGTCACACAAAGAAAATTGTAGTCTTTCTTTCGTTAGCAAGATAACAAGTTACTGACTATAGCCAGACATTGGACTTCACTTATATAAAATCAGACAAGATTTTCATGGAATGGCAATTAAATATAATGAGAAAAGAAATCTGTAGTAATCTTTGAACTTCAAAACCACTGGTACTTAGCACTGCAGTACATGGGAGCTGGAGAAAATATAACTTCCCCCACAAATCACCAAAATCCATACTAGGAAGTGAAAGAGGAGATGCCACCTAGCCGTGATCCTCAACCTGAGATTTATCTCAGGGACACCTATTGTTTAAACAGGGAATGAAGTATGAAAAGCCATAACATTGCAGTGCTTTTTCTTAACTTTCAATTTTGCCAATAGGCTAAGAGGGGGTAAAGAATTTTAAGTAAATTAGTAAGAATTTTAAATATTTGATCTTATATCTTAAAATTTTAAATATTTGATCAAAAGAAATTGCTGAATTGATAGAAAATCTTAAAAGATCTATATTAATCATATATTGTTTGCCTTGTCAACATTCATTCATTCTCTTCTTTCATCAACTGTGCCTCTGATTTTTCTTTGAGGAATTCATCCATTCCCTAAACCTATTCACAAGGCTTGCTAGGATTGATCACATCTCCCAGCCAAAGCTATATCCCATCTACCTGGCTATAGTGATCATTTTAAGCATGAACTTATGACCCAATTTGGGCTAGCAAGAAAGAAAATATCCAAGAACTTGTGCAGAAATAACCAACTGAAACATTGGAGCAGTCCAGCGTCACTACATAACGTTGATAATATAAAAGGCAGAGAGGAGAGATGGAGGTGTTTATTAGTATATTTTGAGCTGTTGGATCTATCTTTGCCTGAAGCCATTTTTAATCCTTAACTAAACCATTTCTTAAACCAGGAAAGTCTCATCATTATTTTTAGCCCCAACAAGAACTAACTATAACAGAAAAAGACTAGAAAGACATTCCTTGTTTTGACTGAGTGACTACCTGGGTTGTACTCCCAGATGTATCCAAAATTCACCACTAACCAAATATTCACTCTCCATTTTAACTTAAGAATATATCTATGAAAACATTTGCAAAATCCCTAGATTATACAAAAGAAGGATCTAATGAAGCTCTTCCACATGAGTTTCTACAGAAGGTTTCTCAGTAGAAAGAATGCAGGGTAACAGTCCGGTTGGAAGAAGAAAAAAGTGTTTTGTCTCGGCAGAGCATTTGATGTTAGATTAAGAAAATGTCATTGTCCTTACCAAAGCAGAAGTAGGCCAACAGAAGTAGTAGAGTATCTAAAGTACCTCGAATCATCTGGGTTTTTTTTTGATCACTATTGTTACAAAAGCTTTTTTCATTCCGATTCTCTTCTACCCTTTTTTTAATTGGTAGTAATACATTTTTTTTTTTAAATTGAAGTATAGTTCACACAGTGTTATATTAGTTTCAGGTATACAGCATAGTGATTCTGCAACTCTATATGTTATACAATGCTCACTACAGGTGTAGCTACCATCTGTCACCAAACAGCACTATTACAATACCATTGACTGTATTCCCTCTGCTGTACCATTCATCCCCATGACTTAATTCATTCCATAACTGGAAGCCTGTATCTCCCACAGCCTTCACCTATTTTGCCCATCCCCCACCACCCTTCCCTCTGGCAATGATCAATTTGTTCTCTGTATTTATGGGTCCATTTCTGTTTTTTTGTTTGTGTGCTTGTTTTTTTGTTTTGGGATTATTTTTAGATTCTATATGTCATATTTATTTTTCTTCCCTTGGCTCATTTCACTTAACATAATACCCTCTGAGTCCATCGATGTGATCACAAATGGCAAGATCTCATTCTTTTTAATGGCTGAGTAATATTCCAGTTTGTGTGTGTATGTGTATCAGTCACACCTTTTTTATCCATTCATCTATTGATGGACATTTAGGTTGCTTCCATATCTTGGCTCTTGTGAATAGTGCTGCAGTACCCATAGGGGTGCATATATCTTTTCAAATTAGTATTTTCAGTTTTGGGGCATAAATACCCGGTAGTGGAATTACTGCATCATATGGCAGTCCTATTTTTTTAATTTTCTGAGGAACCTCCATACTGTTTTCCACAGTGGCTGTACTGGTTTGCATTCCCACCAACAGTACATGAGGTTTCCCTTTTTTCCACCTTCTCACCAACCCTTTTTAGTTCTTGTCTTTTTGATACTTGCCATTCTGACAGGTGTAGTATGATATCTCATTGTGGTTTTGATTTGAATTTCTCTGATCATTAGTAATGAGCATTTTTTTTCACGTGTCTCTTGGCCATCTCTATCTTCTTTGGAAACATGTCTTTTTAGGTCCTCTATTTTTAATTGGCTTATTTGTTTTTTGGGTGTAAAGTATAAATTGTTCTGTATTTTGGATATTGACACTTCAGCAGTTACATCATTTGCAAATATCTTATATTCAGTGGGTTGCCTTGTTTTTTTGTTAATGGTTTCCTTTACTGTTGTAAAAGCTTTTTATTTTGGTGTCATCTAGTAGTTTATTTTTGCTTTTGTTTCTCTTGCCTGAGGAGACTATCTAGAAAAATGTTGCTAAGATCAACATCCAGGAGATTACTGCCTATGTTTTCTTGAAGGAGTTTTATGGTTTTAAGTCTCACAATTAAGTGTTTAATCCATTTTAAGTTTATTTCTGTTTATGGTATAAGAAAGTAGTCCAGTTCATTCTTTTACATGAAGCTGTCCAGTTTTCCCAACCCCATTTGTTAAAGAGACTGTCTTTTTCTCATTGCATATTCTTGACTCCTTTGTTGAAGATTAATTGACCATATAATCGTGGGTTTATTTCTGGACTTTCTATTCTGTTCCATTGATCTGTATATCTGCTAGTACCACACTGTTTTGATTACTGTAGCTTTGTAACATATCTTAGAATTTGGGATTGTGGATACTTCCAGCTCTGTTTTCTTTTTTCAAGATTGTTTTGGCTATTCAAGGTCTTCTGTGGTTCCATACAAATTTTAGTGTTATTCTAGCTCTGTGAAAACTGCTATTGGCATTGGTTTTGATAGGGATTCACTGAATCTGTAGATTGCTTTGGACAGTATAGACATTTAAACAGTATTAATTATTTGATTCCATGAGCATGGTATATCTTTCCAGTTGTTTGTGTCATCTTCAGAGTACAGGGGTTCACCTCCTTGGTTAAGTTTATTCCTTGATATCATTCTCTTTTTGGTGCAGTTGTAAATGGGATTGTTTTCTCTCTTCTACCCCTTTGACATTAGAACATCCCATTGCAGGAAATTGTTGCAGAGATCATGATAGAAGTGACATGATGTCACAAAATGTCTTCTTGATTTTTTAAAATAAGATTCCAAAATACCAGCTTTGATTCAGAGCTATATCATGATTTTTAAGCAAAACATTTATTCAGCCTTATGAATATTTAGTGTGGGTTTTTGAAGGAGCCATAACCCAGGAAATGGCTATATTTGAAGAGAGAGCTAGAACCCTCTAGAAAAGTTCTGATCTCATAAACAGCAGTTTGACTTGGTTTAAACATAGGTTAGATTTTCAAGTTTGCTATCTAGCCTGATTCATTCATTGCTTTCATAACATTTGTTGTATCTGCTCTTTCAGACATTGTACTATGTGCTGGTAATATTCATATTAATAATGACAGCCTTGGAGATGGGAAAATGTATAATCAAATTGTTTAAACAGTGTAATAATTTTTAAACTAGTAATATATTCAGGTGCTATGTCAGCAGCCTATACACTAAAATTGAAATATATTCGGGGTGCTAAGGGGCAGAGCAGGTAGTTTACTTTCTGCCTTGGAGGGGCATTGAAGGCTTCAGAAAAAAGATGACTTATGTGTTAACTCAAGGGATAAATAAAAATTCTTAAGGTCAGTATATTTTAGGTTAAAAGCACAGCTTTACAAGAACACAGAAATGTGAAAGAACTTGAGATATCTGTGATCTGTAAACATTTGGGCTTCTCACTGCAGAATTTGTGTTTGGAAAGTCAGAGGAGATGAGTCTTTATGGCTGGTACCAGACACGAAAGAAGCCTAGTTAAAGAGACTCTGTTTTATCCATTGAAATTAAAAGTGTTCTGCTAGGGAAGTGGTATAATCAGATCATTTAGAAATAGAGCTCTAACCACAGAAGGGAGGAAGGAAGGAGGAGACAGACACTCTTGTTCTTTTTTAAACTAAACCAAGAAGTCTGTTTGGATATAAAACAAAATTTGATCTAAGCATAACCCTGCAAATTTTATTGCAGTGAAATTTGTTTTTAATCCGTGATGTTGATGTTCTCTTGTTCCCCTGTCACACATTAAATTTAGAAAGTGGAGAAATATATCCATATGTTTTAAAATTTATGTTTTATGTGAAAGACTTTTTATGGGTTGTCATAATGCTAATGAAAAGAAGGAATGTTGCAAATGAGTACAATCTTTTTTTTTAATTTTATTATGTTATGTTAATCACCATACATTACATCATTAGTTTTTGATGTAGTGTTCTATGATTCATTGTTTGCATATAACACCCAGTGCTCCATTCAATACATGCCCTCTTTAATACTCATCACCAGGCTAACCCATGCCCCAACCTCCTTCCCTCTAGAACCCTCAGTTTGTTTCTCAGATGGATTGTCTCCCCCTCCGATTTCTCCCGCTTCATTTTTCCCTTCCTACTATCTTCTTTTTTTATTTTTTTTTAACATATAATGTATTATTTGTTTCAGAGGTACAGGTCTGTGATTCAACAGTCTTACACAATTCACAGCGCTCACCATAGCACATACCCTCCCCAATGTCTATCACCCAGCCACCCGATCCCTCCCACCCCCACCACTCCAGCAACCCTCAGTTTGTTTCCTGAGATTAAGAATTCCTCATATCAGTGAGATCATATGATACATGTCTTTCTCTGATTGATTTATTTCGCGCAACATAACACTCTCCAGTTCCATCCACATCGTTGCAAATGGCAAGATCTCATTCCTTTTGATGGCTGCATAATATTCTATTGTATATATATATCACATCTTCTTTATCCATTCATCTGTCGTTGGACATCTTGGCTCTTTCCACAGTTTGGCTATTGTGGACATTGCTGCTATAAATATTGGGGTGCATGTACCCCTTCAGATCCCTACATTTGTATCATTGGGGTAAATACCCAGTAGTGCAATTGCTGGATCATATGGTAGCTCTATTTTCAACTTTTTGAGGAACCTCCATACTGTTTTCCAGAGTGGCTGCACCAGCTTGCATTCCCACCAACAGTGTAGGAGGGTTCCCCTTTCTCCGCATCCCCGCCAACATCTGTCATTTCCTGACTTGTTAATTTTAGCCATTCTGACTGGTGTGAGGTGGTATCTCATTGAGGTTTTGATTTGGATTTCCCTGATGCCGAGCGATATTGAGCACTTTTTCATGTGTCTGTTGGCCATTTGGATGTCTTCTTTGGAAAAATGTCTGTTCATGTCTTCTGCCCATTTCTTGATTGGATTCTTTGTTCTTTGGGTGTTGAGTTTGATGAGTTCTTTATAGATTTTGGATACTAGCCCTTTATCTGATATGTCATTTGCAAATATCTTCTCCCATTCTGTTGGTTGTCTTTTGGTTTTGTTGACTGTTTCCTTTGCTTTGCAAAAGCTTTTTATCTTGATGAAGTCCCAAGAGTTCATTTTTGCCCTTGCCTCCCTTGCCTCCCTTGCCTTTGGCGATGTTTCTAGGAAGAAGTTGCTTCGGCTGAGGTCAAAGAGGTTGCTGCCTGTGTTCTCCTTTAGGATGTTGATGGACTCCTGTCTCACATTGAGGTCTTTCAACCATTTGGAGTCTATTTTTGTGTGTGGTGTAAGGAAATGGTCCAGTTTCATTCTTCTGCATGTGGCTATCCAATTTTCCCAACACCATTTGTTGAAGAGACTGTCTTTATTCCATTGGACATTCTTTCCTGCTTTGTCAAAGATGAGTTGACCATAGAGTTGAGGGTCCATTTCTGGGCTCTCTATTCTGTTCCATTGATCTATGTGTCTGTTTTTGTGCCAGTACCATGCTGTCTTGATGATGACAGCTTTGTAATAGAGCTGGAAGTCCGGAATTGTGATGCCGCCGGCTTTGCTTTTCTTTTTCAACATTCCTCTGGCTATGCGGGGTCTTTTCTGGTTCCATACAAATTTTAGGATTATTTGTTCCATTTCTTTGAAAAAAGTGGATGGTATTTTGATGGGGATTGCATTGAATGTGTAGATTGCTCTAGGTAGCATTGACATCTTCACAATATTTGTTCTTCCAATCCATGAGCATGGAACGTTTTTCCATTTCTTTGTGTCTTCCTCAATTTCTTTCATGAGTATTTTATAGTTTTCTGAGTACAGATCCTTTGTCTCTTTGGTTAGATTTATTCCTAGGTATCTTATGGTTTTGGGTGCAATTGTAAATGGGATCGACTCCTTAATTTCTCTTTCTTCTGTCTTGTTGTTGGTGTATAGGAATGCCACTGACTTCTGTGCATTGATTTTATATCCTGCCACTTGACTGAATTCCTGTATGAGTTCTAGCAGTTTTGGGGTGGAGTCTTTTGGGTTTTCCACATAAAGTATCATATCATCTGCAAACAGTGAGAGTTTGACTTCTTCCTTGCCAATTTGGATGCCTTTGATTTCTTTTTGTTGTCTGATTGCTGTGGCTAGGACTTCCAATACTATGTTGAATAGCAGTGGGGATAGTGGACATCCCTGCCGCATTCCTGACCTTAGGGGGAAAGCTCTCAGTTTTTCCCCATTGAGAATGATATTCGCTGTAGGTTTTTCATAGATGGCTTTTATGATATTGAGGTATGTACCCTCTATCCCTATACTCTGAAGAGTTTTGATCAAGAAAGGATGCTGTACTTTGTCAAATGCTTTTTCTGCATCTATTGAGAGGATCATATGATTCTTGTTCTTTCTTTTGTTAAAGTATTGTATCACGTTGATTGATTTGCGGATGTTGAACCAACCTTGCAGCCCAGGGATAAATCCCACTTGGTTGTGGTGAATAATCCTTTTAATGTACTGTTGGATCCTATTGGCTAGTATTTTGGTGAGAATTTTTGCATCCATGTTCATCAGGGATACTGGTCTGTAATTCTCCTTTTTGATGGGGTCTTTGTCTGGTTTTGGGATCAAGGTAATGCTGGCCTCATAAAACGAGTTTGGAAGTTTTCCTTCCATTTCTATTTTGTGGAACAGTTTCAGAAGAATAGGTATTAATTCTTCTTGAAATGTTTGGTAGAATTCCCCTGGGAAGCCATCTGGCCCTGGGCTTTTGTTTTTTGGGAGATTTTTGATGACTGCTTCAATTTCCTTAGTGGTTATAGGTCTCTTCAGGTTTTCTATTTCATCCTGGTTCAGTTTTGGTAGTTGGTACATCTCTAGGAATGCATCCATTTCTTCCAGGTTATTTAATTTGCTGGCATAGAGTTGCTCATACTATGTTCTTATAATTGTTTGTATTTCTTTGGTGTTGGTTGTGATCTCTCCTCTTTCATTCATGATTTTGTTGATGTGGGTCATTTCTCTTCTCTTTTTGATAAGTCTGGCCAGGGGTTTCTCAATCTTGTTAATTCTTTCAAAGAACCAGCTCCTAGTTTCGTTGATCTGTTCTACTGTTCTTTTAGTTTCTATTTCATTGATTTCTGCTCTGATCTTTATTATTTCTCTTCTCCTGCTGGGTTTAGGCTTTATTTGCTGTTCTTTCTCCAGCTCCTTTAGGTGTAGGGTTAGGTTGTGTACTTGAGACCTTTCTTGCTTCTTGAGAAAGGCTTGTATTGCTATATACTTTCCTCTTAGGACTGCCTTTGCTGCATCCCAAAGATTTTGAATAGTTGTGTTTTCATTTTCATTGGTTTCCATGTATTTTTTTAATTCTTCTTTAATTTCCTGGTTGACTCATTCGTTCTTCAGTAAGATGCTCTTTAGCCTCCATGTATTTGAGTTCTTTCTGACTTTTGTCTTGTGATTGAGCTCTAGTTTCAAAGCATTGTGGTCTGAAAATAGGCAGGGAATGATCCCAATCTTTTGGTACCGGTTGAGACCTGATTTATGACCTAGGATGTGATCTATTCTGGAGAATGTTCCATGGGCACTAGAGAAGAATGTGTATTCCGTTGCTTTGGGGTGGAATGTTCTGAATATGTCTGTAAAATCCATTTGGTCCAGTGTGTCATTTAAAGTCTTTATTTCCTTGTTGATCTTTTGCTTAGATGATCTGTCCATTTCAGTGAGGGGGGTGTTAAAGTCCCCCAGTATTATTGTATTGTTGTCAATGTGTTTCTTTGCTTTTGTTATTAATTGCCTTATATAATTGGCTGCTCCCATGTTAGGGGCATAGATATTTACAATTGTTAGATCTTCTTGTTGGATAGATCCTTTAAGTAGGATATAGTGTCCTTCCTCATCTCTTATTACAGTCTTTGGTTTAAAATCTAATTTGTCTGATATAAGGATTGCCACCCCAGCTTTCTTTTGGTGTCCATTAGCATGGTAAATGGTTTTCCACCCCCTCACTTTCAATCTGGGGCTGTCTTTGGGTCGAAAATGAGTCTCCTGCAGACAGCATATCGATGGGTCTTGTTTTTTAATCCAGTCTGATAGCCTGTGTCTTTTGATTGGGGCATTGAGCCCATTTACATTCAGGGTAACTATTGAAAGATAGGAATTTAGTGCCATTGTATTGCCTGTAAGGTGACTGTTACCGTATATTGTCTGTGTTCCTTTCTTTTCTATGTTGCTTTTAGGCTCTCTCTTTGCTTAGAGGACCCCTTTCAAGATTTCCTGTAGGGCTGGTTTTGTGTTTGCAAATTCCTTTAGTTTTTGTTTGTCCTGGAAGCTTTTTATCTCTCCTTCAATTTTCAATGACAGCCTAGCTGGATAGAGTATTCTTGGCTGCATATTTTTCTCATTTAGTGCTCTGAATATATCCTGCCAGTCCTTTCTGGCCTGCCAGGTCTCTGTGGATAGGTCTGTTGCCAATCTAATGTTTCTACCCTTGTAGGTTACATATCTCTTCTCCCGAGCTGCTTTCAGGATTTTCTCTTTGTCTATGAGACTCGTAAGTTTTACTATTAGATGTCGGGGTGTTGACCTATTTTTATTGATTTTGAGAGGGGTTCTCTGTGCTTCCTGGATTTTCATGCCTGTTTCCTTCCCCAAATTAGGGAAGTTCTCTGCTATAATTTGCTCCATTATACCTTCTGCCCCTCTCTCTCTTTCTTCTTCTTCTGGGATCCCAATTATTCTAATGTTGTTTCGTCTTATGGTATCGCTTATCTCTCGAATTCTGCCCTCGTGATCCAGTAGTTGTTTATCTCTCTTTTTCTCAGCTTCTTTATTTTCCATCATTTCATCTTCTATATTACTGATTCTCTCTTCTGCCTCATTTATTCTAGCAGTTAGCGCCCCCATTTTTGATTGCACCTCATTAATAGCCTTTTTGATTTCTACTTGGTTTGATTTTAGTTCTTTTACTTCTCCAGAAAGGGTTTCTCTAATAACTTCCATATTTTTTTCAAGCTCAGCTAGTATCTTTAAAGTGATGATTCTGAACTCTAGATCTGACATCGTACTAATGTCCGTATTGAGTAGGTCCCTGGCAGTCGGTACTACCTCTTGTTCTTTTTGTTGAGGTGATTTTTTCCGTCTTGTCATTTTGTGCAGAGGAGAATCGATTAATGAGAGAACAAAATGCTAGCAGAGTAACAACGTCCCCAGAAAATATACTCTAAAGAAATCAGAAAAAACCTGAAGCAGTGGGAAAAGAAAGGGAAAGAGAGAAAAAAGAAAAATAAAAAAAAAGAAAAAGATAAAGATAAAAACAAAAACAAACAAAACAAAACAACACCAACAAAAAAACCAGAATGTGATCAAATATGATCCGTGACACACACTAGATTTGGGGTGTATTTTGGTCTTTTAGAAGAAAGTGCCTCCCAAAATTTTAAAGAAAGAAAAACTTATATATGTACAAAAATAAGGGTTGATATGATGAAGGGATGGAATATGACTGTAAAGATGGAAATTATAAAAAATTTTATAAAAGGAATTGATAAGAAGTTGTTTGAAAAAAAGAAAGAAGAAGATTTAAAAAAAGAAAAAAAAGGGAGAGGATGTGATCAGGCAGGGGAATAGAAAACACCATATACTAGATATTTAGGGTATATTTTGATCTGTTAGAAGAAACTATCTCAAAATTTTAAAGAGAAAACAACTTATATATATAAGCCAAAAATACGGGTAACTACTATGAAGGGATAGAATATGACTCTAAAAAATGAAAAATAAAAATGTTTTTTTTTTTTTTAAAAAGGGATTGATAAGATGTTGGTTGAAAAAGGGAAAAAGAAAAATTCAAAAAGAAAAAAAAAGAAAAAAGACAGTTAAAAAAAATTAACTTTGAAAGACTATAGAATCATGGTGAAAAAAGCCATGAATTCTATGTGCAGTAGTCCCCTAGAGCTGGAGTTCTGCCGTTGTCATTGATGGGTAAACTTGGTCTTGGCTGGCTGTTCTCGCTGATCTTCTGGGGAGGGGCCTGTTGCCGTGGTTTCCAAACGTCTCTGCCGGAGGCAGAACTGCCCCGCCCTTGCCCCCCTCCCAGCTAAGTAATCTGCTCGGGTTTGCTCTCCGGGGCTTTTGTTCCCTGCGAGCTTTCCGTACAGCTTTGGAGGCGGAGAGTGAAAATGGCGGCCTCCCAATCTCCGCCGCGGAGGAGCCGAGAACTCGGGGCCCCGCTTCTCAGTGAGCCCCCAGAGAAAAGCCGTCAGTCACTCCCGTCTCCCCGGTCTCCAGCCGCACTCGTGCTCACCCGGCCTGTGACCGCGCGTTTCTATCTCTGGCACCCGACCCCGGGTGGAGTCTCCAAACCCAGCAGATCCCTGCGGTGCACTCCCGCGCGGCTCCTCCCGGGGGAGGAAGGTGAGTCTCCCCGGATCTGCCGCTTGTTGGGTCCCTGCTGGAGGAGCAGTGGCCCGACTGTGCCGCGGATCACGGTTGATGGCAACCCCGAGCCGAGAGCCCGCGCCTGGGCTCCGCCTCCACAGCCGGCTTCCCTGCTCTGATACCTGGGAGCTCTGCCACACTCAGGCACCCCTGGTCTTTCTGTGACCCGAGGGTCCTGAGGCCACACTGTCCCGGAGGGTTCCACCCCCCGCTTAGCCACCAGAGTGACGTCCCTCGGCGGAGCAGACTTTTAAAAGTTCCGATTTTGTGCTCCGCGGCTCTATCACTTGCCAGAAGCGGCCACCAGAGGCCTCTCCCCCGCCGTCTATCCTCCCGAATATCGCCTCAGATTCACTTCTCTGCACGTCCTACCTTCCAGAAAGTGGTCGCTTTTCTGTTCAGAGAGTTGTTGCTATTCTTTTCTTCAATCTCCTGTTGAGTTTGTAGGTGTTCAGAATGGTTTGATCCCTATCCAGCTGAATTCCTGAGACCAGACGAAATCCAGGTCTCCTACTCCTCCGCCATCTTGCTCCGTCCCCCGATTTTATAGACTTTTCAGCGACTGCCTTCATAAATGAAACCTACTCTGGCTCATGTTCTAGTCACATGATACCAAAACTTGAAGATGTTTTACAACTGTAGCATCTTTTATCAACCTAAAATAAGACTCATCAAGTCTGTTCCTAAAAATATTATGTACTCATATGTATATATATATCAATCAACAAATATTTTCAAGGACTTATTATTTGCAAGATATGCAAAGGGATATGCATGGCTCTTATCCTAAAGAATTTTACATGCCAGTGGCATATATAGAATATCTGCATAAAAGGTAATTGACACTAAAAATAGCACATAATTAATTTTATATGAGTCATACTATCAGTAATGATAGAAGTAGTATCTCCCATTTATTTTAACAGCTATTATATACCAGGCTCTTTATACTGTGTTCAGCTATTCTATCATTCCTATATAATTTTTATAACAGCTCTCCAAAGAGTTAGTATTAACTCTTAATCCATTTTGCAGACAAGTACTTCATAAGTTACTCAAGATTGTGCAGCTGGAAAAGAGTTTAAAATTCAGTTGCATTTGACTCTAATGTCTTGCAGTCTCTCAAAACACCACATTGCATCCCCACAGATGTTACAGATTTTTAGAAGAGGTTAGAGATTGCCTTCAGCAATGTGGACAGGAAGACTCGACAGAGATGGTACAAACTCATTTAGCATTTCATGGTACGAAGGAGTCAAAAAAGTTGAGAGAAGGAAAAAAGGGTTTTAAGTTGGTGAGTAAAGACAAAAAGAGGAAGAGCACATGTATCCTGAAGAATTGAATACACTGATATGTACAGAACAGAAATTTCATCTGAAAGTGAAATAAATCTGGAAATAAATCTGAAGGGAGAGTCAGTAACATAAGATTATAGAAGGGCTTGCATGCCACCTAATGGTTTGTAATTTATTCTTGAATGTACCAGACTTACTTGAAGGCTTTTGGGGAAAAGTATAAACCTATCAGATGCTATATGAAGACTACTGTATTAACTGATAAGACTGCAGGATAGAAGGAATGCATGAACATCTGGAAATAGAAGAACTAGGAAACATTTAAACTAGTCCAAAGATAGGGGGCTAAGTTTCACAATATTCATGCACTGGAACTAAGAGCATAGATGAGAGACATTTTTTTTTTTAAGATTTATTGATTTATTTTAGAGAGAGAGAGTGCATGAGCAGGGGGAGGGGCAGAGGAGAGACAAGGGGAAGCAGACTCCCTGCTGAGTGGAGAGCCCTATGAGGGGCTTGATGGCAGGACGCTGAGATTATGCCCTGAGCCAAAACCAAGAGTCAGACGCTTAACCAACTGAGCCACCCGGGTGCCCCATAGGTAAGGGACAGTTGCAAGAACTAATCAGATTTTTGTGACTGAAAAATTCAAGTAGGATGTTTATTCAAATATGTCTTCAAGATCTGGGGGCTAAGTAACTCAAAAAACAATGTTACCGGGGGCACTGGGTGGCTCAGTTGGTTAAGCGACTGCCTTCGGCTCAGGTCATGATCCTGGAGTCCCGGGATCGAGTCCCGCATCGGGCTTCCTGCTCGGCAGGGAGTCTGCTTCTCCCTCAGACCCTCCCCCCTCTCATGTGCTCTCTCTCTCTCTCAAATAAATAAATAAAATAAAATAAAATAAAATAAAATAAAAAAAAAAACAATGTTACCATGAAGAGATTTATCTAAATTTATGGGAGCAAATGCCTTTGAGAAAAGGGGTTATTTAGGTGGTTTTGTTTTATATATGAGATATTGGCAGCATAAGCAGGTTCAAAGCAAACAGGGAATGACGAATACAGGATAGAACATCAAAAGAGATGTCAGGAAAGAAATACGGCTTGTCAAATGTATAAAGATATATAAAGCCAGCAGACTAGATCAGATCTTGCAGTAAAGAAAGTATGGTTGAAGTCAAATATAATTCTTGTCTGAGTTACTACTCTGTGCAAAGTAGGCCCTAGAAAAAAAATTTTTTTTAAAGATTTTATTTATCTATTTGATAGAGACACAGCGAGAGAGGGAACACAAGCAGGGGGAGCGGGAGAGGGAGAAGCAGGCGTCCCGCTGAGCAGGGAGCCCGATGCGGGGCTCGATCCCAGGACCCTGGGTCATGACCTGAGCCGAAGGCAGACACTTAATGACTGAGCCACCCAGGCGCGCCCCCCCCCTTTTTTTTTTTTTAAAAGATTTTATTTATCTGCTTGATAGAGACATAGTGAGAGAGGGAACACAAGCAGGGGGAGTGAGGCCCTAGAAAATTTTAAAGGTAGTAATATATTTCTGTTCCATAGAAAAGTGAACTGAGACTCAGGTTAAGCAGCTTACTAATGTCATACTTAGCAAGACTTATGCTATTGGTGATGGAAGAGTAATAATTAGGACTAATGGTATTTCTAAAAAAGAGGCTAGGAAAATATGTTTGTAGAACCTTTGAGAGCACCGGGGAGCCAAGAAGGCAGTAAAGAATGACAGTCAAAGATCTGAGAGAATGACCAAAATGTAAGTTTGATATTTGGATAGTTGTAGCTGTGGGGGTATTTGTAACTCCCAAAGAGGGGGTTGAGAAGATTCACAGAGCTTTTAATAGTTTCAGAGTGCTGTGGAGACAAAAATTAGAATTCAGGGCCCACTAAAGAAGGAAGACCTTAGTAAAAACTCATCTGTTTTTGGTGTGGGACCCTCAGAGAGCTCTACCCTGTGATAAAGCAGAAGAATAAATAAAAAAATAGACCAAAGCACAAAGAATCTAAAGCCTAGCTTCAGATCACTTAAGTCATGAAAATTGGATTATGTTGCCCAGTATTGCAAGATGTAAGTACATAAATATCATATGAGATTTTAATAGATTGTTCTCAAAAACTGATAGAACAATCACCAAAAATTTGGTAAGGATAACAAGGATTTGAAAAACACAATGAACAAATTTGAACTAAAAGAATACTACAGTGATTACAGAGTACTCTTCTCAATAAATGTGCAGTCTTTACATATTACAGGACATAAAGCAGGTCTCAATATATTTTTTTTAAAGATTTTATTTATTTATTTGACAGAGAGAGACACAGCAAGAGAGGGAACACAAGCAAGGGGGGTGGGAGAGGGAGAAGCAGGCTACCCACTGAGCAAGGGAGTCCCAATGTGGGACTTGATCCCAGGACCCTGGGATCATGACCTGAGCCAAAGGCAGACGCTCAACCGACTGAGCCACCCAGGTGTCCCAAGTTTCGATATATTTAAAAGATTTCAAATCTTCTAGAGTATGTTTCTAATTATAGGATTATTAAGCTAGACATTAAGCTAGAATTTATATTTTCTATGAATTCTTCATATATGTGGAAATTAAGAAATCATTTTCCAAGTAACACAAAGAAAAAGTCAAAACGGAAAGTAGAATATATTTTGAACTGATTTATAATGTAAATGCTATATATCAAAACTTAGGAGATGCAGCTAAAGCCATGTGTAAAGAGAAATATATAGTCTTAAAGGCATATATATTAGAAGTAAAGAATACTGAAAAAAATCAATGAACTAAGTATCCTTCCCATGCATTAAAAAAATAAAATAGAGGGGCACCTTTGTGGCTCAGTCATTTAAACCTCTGACTCTTGATTCCGCTTAGGTCATGATCTCGGGGTTGTGAGATCAAGCCTAACATTGGGCTCCACTGCTGGGTATGGACCCTGCTTGAGATTCTTTCTTTCCCCCCCTTCTCTGCCCCTCCCCTACCCCATGCTCTCTAAATAAATAAATAAATAAATAAATAAATAAATAAATAAATAAATAAATAAATAAATAAATAA